>NC_138737.1:3962759-4015259 GCF_965113295.1 Leuciscus leuciscus
AATGAAGCTGCGTTTCCACAATAGAAACTTCACATCGCCTAACCTCATTCGGCAGCCGCTCGGAAAAGGTAGACCGTGATCTCGGTGTTTCTTTCATTCATTTAAAAATCTGCACCTTTATATCTTCTCCCACTCTCACAGTGAGGCTAAGTATGGAGAACAATGTCACCTTTCTTGTCTTCGAAGATTTGCTTCATTCTAACCTCTGCGGCCTCAGCCAATCATGCATGTCTGATATTAGAATGCTTCCGCTTTAATTATCTAATCTAGATTCTCCGTCCTTCATTATATTAGGAGGGCATTATATTCTTTGACCTTGACCAATGGAATGCATTCTGTCCATATTTCTAGGTTGAGAAGACCAGTGTTGGGGAGTTATTAACTAAAGTAACAATGCAACTAATAAAATTTGCCAGTAGCGTGGTGTTTACTGTACCTTTAGTCATTTAGCATTTAGTCACGGTGGTTCAGTGCAGCTTTGCCAGTAATAAGCTATTTTTCCCGTCGTTAAACTAGCAAAAGTGGATTCGGACACGCCCTAAGTGAACATGTGCGTTAGACCATGCGCTTAGATCGGTAAAATAGGGCCAATGGAGTTTAGTGTTTTGCCTACTTTTATTACTTGCACTCTGTAAAAAAGTATATGATCAATAAGTTATGTTTTTACATTGCTTTAACTCATCAAAATAAGTTTTAACTCAAGTAACTTCAACTCAAGTTTTTTTTTTTTTATGTCAGTTTAATGTCATTTAAGTTGAAATGACTTAAACATCCAAGTTAATTGTACTTACAAATTTAAAGGCAACAACTTTTTTTTTTACTGTACATTTTTCTGTTTACTAAGTTATGAAATTATATTTTGATGCTAATTTAAATCCTCATTGCTTTTTTTGTGCCAGATAAATTAAAGAAATTATATTATATAATTATAATAAAAAAATTATATAGGTATGCCTATATTTTTTAAATCCACCATGAAATCAAAAATGACAATTCTTGTTTTAAATGGAATATTGCAGTATTTCTTATAAGTGATTTATCTGGGCACATCATTATTATTTTTTATTTCATGTGCTTCATAATCTTTAATCAGAATCACTTCCCCCTCCCTCTTGCAGCTTCTCTTCTCTGATGACGAGGGCGGGGCAACCTGTCACTCACATGAGATCCACCAATAGCAAACCACAACCATCCAATCAATTCCCCTCGTACAAAATCAAGCCCCGCCCTACATTTATTATTGTTCCAGAAGCCGTTTCACTCGGATATACGTCACAATAGGGGAAAAAGACTATCGCAACTTCTGTTTCATGCCGACTGCCGCTTTTCTCTTGCAGTTTGTAGTGTAGAATATCTTGACTGTAGTTGCAGACAAGACGTATCACGTCCACAGCAACATGCAAACGCTATAAAGCTGTGTTTCAAATGCTGGCCAGTGTTTTTGTCACCTACGCTCTTGTATTTTGTGAATCTTCTGGATGTGTGTGAGGCCTGAAATGAGATTTATATTGCTGTGAGAGTTCCAACTAGGTATGACAAACAATATCAGCACGCTACAACTTTATTGCAGCTCACCTACGCTTTATTGCGTCTTGGAAATGCGGCCCCTAGTGTATACATGACAGCCAGAGTTAGGGATGTTTACAACTTTTTGTTTCGGGGACAGAAATAAAAAAAAAAAGCGCAAATAAATAAATAAATGAATGAATACATAATGTATAATTTTGTCACCTGTAGCCCCGGGACAAAACTGGGAGGATTTCGATGAAATTGGAGTGTCAGGCAAATCCACTCTACTGGAATGACACCCCCCGCAGCTACTGTCCCATAATGCAACCTGTTTGCCTCATAGGGGTGGTATTACCTATTCATCGGAGCAGCCGGGCTACTCGCTATGCAAATCGAATGCTAAAACACCCAGTCGGTCTCGGCGGCTCCCGGAACTTTTTATTTGCGCCGGCTCGACCTCCGAGGCTCCCTTTGAATTCCAAATCGTGGCGGCGTATTCCCCTCTGTTTAATGGCGCATACATTTCCCCACTCTGATGAATCAGCTCGGATGCTTTGTTTAAGCGTTTGAGCGCTGACATTAATAACAATAAGATTGTGCTAAACTTCTCATTTTAGAAACGCCCCTGTCCTACTTTGCCCTTAATCTTGTCCTCTGGAATAGCGATCCCAGGGCTCCTGCCAGTGTTTACTTTCGGCGAATCCCGGTTTGTAAAGAGCGAGACTCAAGTATGCATTAATGTGAAAGGCTTCAAACACTTGGCAGAAATCTGAATCATTTTGATATCACCCTGGGAGAAAATTTGACGCTGTCACACCAGTCCAATTTAAGCGGGGGATTTGCAGCATGAAATGCCTTCCATTGCGGAGATTGCTACTTGACGGAGAGAGACATTCTCGCTGCCATTTACTCAGGGAGTCTTTTTAAGGATGAGTTAATTTTTCCCACTGAGATCAATGCTGATGCAGAGAGAGAGAGGTGAAACTTAGCTGATGTTCGCCTAACCGCGCCGATTTCACACGGCTTTTTTTTTTTTTTTTTTTGTGGTGTTCCACGGTTTGTGTGGGAAACAAGTTATGAGAGGTCATTCTATATGGGGAGATGTATTATTTATGCTGTAGGTTAAAACACTCCGCTCTGTTGGCCGGCGATAGATATTCTGTTTGTAGTTCACATGGTTCAAAGAGCTGGAACGACCCAAAGCACTTTATTCAAGAGTTTTCGGTCCTGTCTTACCGTATCCTCGAAGCACCTTGTCTATACGAGCCTGCAAAACTTTTCCAAGACACATGCTTTCACAGATACTACAATGCACATCTATTATTAACAGCAGCTCAGAGTTATGAGACGTGACAAACCGGTAGATATCCAATATATGCAATTGTAATGGAGTGTTAATACAGATCCAGGTATTATGTATGATACTGTACATATTTTTGTGTATTTCATTTGTAAATTCTCTCTGGGGTTGCATGATGTATAAGTACCATATAGGATATTACTTAGATTTTTTTTTATCAGTAAAGTGCATATTGGACATACTCAACCTTAAAAAAAAAATATTTTTTTGTAAAGAAATTCATACCTTTATTCAGGAAGGATGCATTAAATTGATCAAAAGTGACAGTAAAGATAATGTTACAAAAGATTTATATTTCAAAAAGATTCTGTTCTTTTGAACTTTCAACAAAGAATCCTGAAAATATTGCGGTTTCTACAAACAAAACAATATTAAGCAGCACAACTGTTTTCAACATTGAAGTTGCTTGAGCAACACATCTAGAATGATTTTCTGAAGGATCATGTGACACTGAATGACTGGAGTAATGATGCTGAAAATTTAGTTTTGCCATAAATTACATTTCCAAACAGAAAACAGTTATTTTAAACTATAATAATATTTCACAATATTACTGTTATTACTGTATTTTTTTGATTAAATAAATAAGCCTTGGGGGCACACACACAAATCAGCCCAAAACCTTTGAACAGTATAGTGTATATCAGCTGATACTATTTAATTGTGTGCCCTATTTTCAATCTATTTTTACATTTAGATTACCTTTGCATGATCATTACACTAATAATTTAATAACACTGATAAATGTGTTTGCTTTATTGTTAATTGTAAAGTTTCTGCTATAGCAATCTTGTAGCATATAAAACCATTAATTTTATTTCTAGATTATTTTATTTGAAATATATTTTGAGATTTATATAGTAGCCTATACAATTTTAATATTGGTCATTTAACAGTTATCAGGGCATGTTATTGACTTATCGACATTTTAATATTAGTGCATCCCTTACGTTCACTTACTTTGTTGTTGCTCTTTGTTTCAGATTAACCCGTGATTAGAAGTCGATATGACATCTAAACGTTATTTCTTTGTAACATGAGGAAGCTTAAAGGAACACTCCACCGTTTTTTGAAATAGGGCTTATTCACCTTCTTTCCCACATTTAGATAGGTGGGCAAATGCATTTTTGTCTCAGTGCATGCATTGTTTTAGTTTGAAAGGGTCGGCGTGAGCTTAGCTTAGCATAATGAATGGAATCCTTTGTTGCCAGCTAGCATGTCCTGAATAAAAGTGATATAAAAAATAAAAAAAAACCCTACCTAATTACTTCTTGTGGCCTGCGTATTCACAACAAGTACAAATAGCGATGCAGATTAACACTAGGCGATTTCCTAGGCAGATATTGACTTATATATTAAGGACTATATTAGGGGGAAGCACAGGCGAAGCACTGCTACTTGGGCGTGATATCTCTGCGCCCAAGTAGCAGTGCTTCGCCTGTGCTTCCCCCTAATATAGTCCCAAGTCAATATCTGCCTAGGAAATCGCCTAGTGTTAATCTGCATCGCTATTTGTATTTGTTGTGAATACGCAGGCCACAAGAAGTAATTAGGTGTTTTGTTTTGTTTTTTATATCACTTTTACTCAGGACATGCTAGCTGGCAACAAAGGATTCCATTCATTATGCTAAGCTAAGCTAGCGCCAACCCTGTCAAACTAAAACAATGCATGCACTGAGACAAAAATGCATTTGCCCACCTATCTAAATGTAGGAAAGAATGTGAATAAGCCCTATTTAAAAAAACGGTGGAGTGTTCCTTTAAAGGGATAGTTCACCCAAAAAAAGAAAATTCGGTCATCATTTACTCAAGTTGTTCCAAACCTGTATGAATTTCTTTCTTCTGCCGAACACAAAACAGAAGATATTTTGAAGAATATGGGTAATCAAACAGTTGTGTTGAACCACTGACTTCCATAGAATGAAAAATAAATAATAAAAATACTATGGAAGTCAACAGGGCAACGAAATTTGGTTACTGACATTCTTTAAAATATCTTCTTTTGTGTTCAGCAGAAGAAAGAGATTCATACAGGTTTTGGTGGATAAATGATGACAGAATTTTCTTTTTTTTGGTGAACTATCCCTTTAAGAACTCAAGCAAACTTTTCCCCCCCTGTCTGTTATGAAAGTGATTCAGCAAGGTGGAGATAATAGGAAGGGATTTACTGAATAATAAAGTTCGGTGTCTGATTGCGTTTCAGCGTGTTGTCGTCGGGACGCGAGACAGTTTCCGTGTAGCTGCTCCGGCTCCTGTCGTGGGCCGCTGCTAAAATGGATTAACATGTCAGCTGGACAGCACAGAGTCGGTGTGCTTTTAAATCCCCCGTCCGCCTCTCAGAGCAGCGCTGAGATACAAGTCTAGCCTCATAAAAGTAGGATTCACTCCAATCTCATTTCTAAGCTTTTCTTCTGCGGTTCACTGCATGTGTGCCATTGCTCACACACTGATATTAAAAGGTGGAGTAACGAGTTTAACACCTAAAGAAATGACTATTTGTTCATTTTCTAAGTAGTTCCAGTTTCCAATTTCCAGGCCAATGCAATGCAATTTCTAATGTGTTTTGAATGGTGGTGTATTTCACTGGTAAGTCACTGGTTCTATCCACACCACTAGGTGTCATTGGCCAGACAAACCTAAATGTGCCTCGACGAATCTTTCTCGGTTTGCCGGAGCATTTGGTGCTGTGGTCTGTCTTTGGATCTGCACTTTTCCTCTTTTTCAGCTTCTTCCAAGGGTATCTGTCAGAGATACACAGCGTTTCAACAGGAAATCCATAAGAGAAATCTTCCCGTCTTGCACTCTTTCTCCTTTGTGTCAGTGAGGAATTCTGGGTATTTCTTCAGTCAGGGTGACTCACGGATGGTATTAAGGGCTCTTCTCAAAATAAGTCGACTCTCAACCTCAAAAATGTCATTTATAAATATCACCTCATTATGTGCAGCATCGGGAGCCCCTTGAGAGTCTTGTAGTTTCTGCAGCGGAGGTATGTAAAATCTAAAATCACTATTAGTATTGCGAGTACTTATATTAGGGTTAGTGATTTGAACAACCCCCGGTTTCACAGACAATGTTTAAGTCTAGTCCTAGATTAAAATGCATGTTTTAACTGAAAGCAACTTGCACCGATATATCTTAATATGTCAGTGCCATTGTTTTGTCTCAAGATTTACACCAGTAATGTTTTTTTTCTTTTTTTTCGGCAAAGCTACTTTTTATAAAAGCTACTTAAATGTCCTAATTGAACTGAGGCCTAATACTGGCTTAATCTAAACCCTGTCTGTGAAACCAGGCCTAAGTATTAAACTTTGATCATTTGAACTTATCCTCCAACTTTTTATGCTTTGCAATATTTGCCTTATTGAGAAGTTAATCATTTCTTTTCCTTTTTACATGGTAGATGTGACTTACATTGAACCAAGGTCTCAAACCATATCTAAAGAGGTTGGAGTGTATTATTCTGACTTAGACCAGTGAGTAACCCCCATAGCAACCAGCCAGAGCACCCTAGCAACTGCATAGCAACGCCCTAGCAACCATTCAAAACATTTTGCGGGTCTTTTGCACTCTTTTTATTCCTGAAAATGTGAAAATCTAGTTTCTTTCGTGTGTTAAATGTTCAAGTATTTCTTGAGCCGCTATCATTTTTCATCCTGCTGGCTTTTCCTTCATTGTCTCTTCCTTTACTCTTACTATGATGTCTAGCAGCCGCAGGGACTTTGAAATCTGTGGTACAGCTGTGCTTTAATTAGAAACCTCATCATTTATTAGTCAAAGAGAAGCACTGTGGAATTTTCTGACATTTGTTAAAGCCAACCTAGATTGCTATCGATGTTTCTAGTTTTAATTATATATGCTGCTCTTTCTAGTTTCGATTAGCCTACTTTACCTATCTTGAAACAAACCCTTGAAAGACGTGCTATAGCGTTGCAGGTGTCTCTCATTGCTCATCTTGCATTATTATAAAATGCCTTGTGGTGTGCAGCAAATGCATTAAAATACCCATTAACAATGTTTTATTTACAAGGCAAACAGTGGCATGTATTTCAGCAGAAGTGCATGCTGGATAATGCTGAATGAGGTTGACATGTAGCGGTCATGACCTGATGACTAATTCACATTACAGCACATGAGCCTGAGCCCGACCCAAACGGGTATCAATCCTGCCCCTTAATTATTTCAATTAAGCCATGGTTTGTTAACCAACCCACCCTGCACTTATAGACTTTAGAGACAGAGGCCAGAAACATTTACCCTCTGCAAATGCACAAATGCAGAAGCCAAACATGCTGTGCTATTGTACATATTAAAAGGCATTTTTGCATTACTTTAGAGTTAAAACCTCAGTAATGATATTTACAGTACACTGTAAAAAATGATTTTTTTGGTGAAGTAAATACTACTGAAAAAAAACAATGTAATTTACATGAAAAAGTTAGTTCAGGCAAGAATAAAAAAAACGAAGTAAATTCCATATCAGTACTTAATTCAAGCGAGTAGAAATGAAAGCGTAAATATCAACTCAATACAATTAAGTAAATATTACTCAACTTTTCTGATACTGGGGTTCCCATCATGCACTGGACCTTGAATAATTAATGAGGTTCATTTTTCACTGGTTTCCAGCTGTATTTACACTGTTTCATCATTGCTTTTGTTGTCAGGATTAGTAACTTGCCATTTTGTGACATTTCGAGTAAATTTTCTGCTCAAAATGACACATTCAAACACAAAAACGATCCATCAAATGTTACCGTCATTGTGTATTGTCTACCAAGTATTGAGGTCTTTGCATTCACATGATGCTCAACATCTGATATGATGTAGTATAAATTACTTAGATAATCTAAGTAAAACACATACTATAAATGACTTGTATAATTCAAAATTATTGTTTGAGTGAAATGTAATGCAAAGGAAATTTCAACTAAATCGATAATAATCAACCTTTTACTAGCCAAGTTAAAATGACTTATTTTCTTTGTTACTTTCACTTAACTAGGTTAAGTAAAGTTTACTTAATTCCATATTCCATATAGTACATTTAACTTAAAGATTTCTAATTAAAGCTACTGATAAATATGTTTAGGTTTTTACTTGGCAAATCTTTGTAAATTTACTAGCATTTTCTGAGTGGAAAAAGTTGCCTAGCTTTTTTCAAGTAAATCCTACTCCAAATTTTTTTCAGTGTATATAAAAAGTTGTTTATATAAGTTCATCCAACTTTATCCACGTAAACACAATATACACATATTTGGGCGATATAAACTATATAACAAATCTCAACTGCTTGATTGCTTATATCATTACAAAATGTAAAGTGGGGAAAATCATATTATCATATCTGCTAAATGTGACTATAAGGCATGAAGATATTAAGATATTATAAACATTAACATCATGATTTTCTGTACAGCTGCTTTGAAAAATGTATATCATTCATAAATTTGACTTGATTTGAATTATATCATTTTTGTTATTTTATCCCTTTTTATAATTTTTTTTTAATTCATGTGCAATAATTTTTTTTGACGATTTTATGATTTTACAAAACTGTTTTAATATGACCTTCACATAATAATAATAATAATTATTATTATATATTCATATATATTTTTAAGTTATTAACTATTGAGGCATAAAAGTGCGCATAGTTTAAGAAAAAATCCACTTGATTTGCATTATGAATTGCAGTTTGGCCCGTTTCTTATAATACATATATAGCCTAAGTTCAACCTCGTGTAGAAAACAATTTCGTTTACATTCTTGCTCACAGTAAGTTTTGGCCTTTAGACGTCATTCTTGGCCTTTCAGTTTTTAGATATGATGGTGGTAATTTGCTGTAAAATTACCCTTGATGGCTTAATGTATTGTATGATAGTCTTGAATGAATTAGAGAAGGTGCAAAGACTGCAGCACGTATGTGATATTATGGGATATATATTGTATGACTTGTAACCTGCAGACCAACCACTGTTGTACGTTGTATATGGTTGACCTACAGACCTCCACGCTTCTGCAGATTAGCAGCATTTGGAGAACATGAGATTTTTGCCCCTCTGGGAAATAGGATTCATGTAGACACAGCAGACCTGAAAGCCTGTTGTTGTTTGATGAATGAGTTACCCAGCAAAATAACCACTCCAGCAGCTCAAATTAATGAGAAATATGTTCCACTACTAGCACAGAGTTGAGCTGGAGACAGGCTTCTTTAGCAGCATTAAACACGCTCGGCGCACAACTATAATATATGTAATATGAATCTCTCAGTGCCTTGTCTAAATGTGATATTGCATCATTGTGATGAGACTGCATTTAGTGACCAGAATAGATTAAATTAGTGCTTACAAACAAATCTCAGCGGCGACACTTCTGGATGCTTCAGGCTGTCTTAGATTAGGGCTTTATTCAAATTGAGCTCTAAATGACTGAAAAATGACTTGGGGAACATGGGTTGAAAATAAGAGTCAAAGTTTTGTTGGTTAGCCCCTGCTGGTAGATGCGGGAACTACATCGAATCATTATAGGCCATTTAAAAGTAGTTTAATTATTCTGATTAACTTTTTTTTTTTTGAAGCAACATATACCGTTCAAAAGTTTGGTGTCGGTGAGATTTTTAAAAAATATTTTTGAAAAGCTGAATTTATTTATATATCAAAAATACAATAAAAATAATTTTGTGAAATATTATTACCATTACTGTTTTCTATTTGAATATGTATTAAAATATAATTTATTCCTGTGATCAAAGCTGAATTTTCAGCATCATTACTCCAGTCTTCAGTGTCACATGATCCTTCAGAAATCATTCTAATAATATGCTGATTTGCTGCTCAAACAATTTTTTCTTCTTATCATCAATGTTGAAAGAGTTTTTTTTTTTTATGATAATTATTTTCAAGATTCTTTGATGAATAGAAAGTTCAAAAGAACAGCATTTATTTGAAATAGAACTGTTGCATAACATTATAAATGTCTTTACTGTCATTTTGATCAATTTAATGCATTATTGCTGAATAAAAGTATTAATTTCTTTCAAAAAATCTCACTGACGACAAATTTTTTGAACGGTAGTGTATAAATCGCAGATATTTCCTCATATAGTAAATATTTTGTCTTTTTTTTCAAAGAATCCTAAAAGGCATGAAATAGTCATTTGTTCTACACAAATTGTGATTCTTTTAAATACCAAGAATTCACGAGCACATGAACATATGTGCATGTTTTTTTTGTCATTAGTGGTAGTGACGGTTGAAGCGGAGGCTATACTAATAAAATAAAATTTTGCATTTCACAAAATTCGACTTGTAGACCTACAATAAACTTGTCAGTATAAACTTACACCATATTTCCTCTCTTTGAACCATAGGTTAACTTTGAAATGAACAAATATTATCACTTTACATAACGCTTAACAGATCATTAGACTGCAGAGCTGCTCAAGAGTCATTACTATAATTTGTCCTATTTATAGTTTGTTTGATGCCGAGTCTTTGTGGGGTTCTGTAGCAGACAAAAAACAAAAACAAAAAAAATTCGATGTAAGTACACTAGCTTTTTTCCCGAGAAATATTTCATTACAGTAAAAAGACTATTGAAAAAATGTGTGGCAAACCCCAGGCATGCAGAGAGCGAGATGACACACATCATAACAATTACGCCCAAGAGCAAAGAGAGGGGAAGCATCTTCTCTGTTAAAGCTTCAGCACAGAGCGCACTGCTGGAGGGAACATCTCTGCTCGGTCAGTAACACAGAGGCTATAAGGAGACACAAAAAGTAAATAATTGCAAGCTCAGGTAACCCCATTCATTCTGAAAGCAGGTGAAATAGGACGGTTGCCATGAGACAACATTATGGTTTGTTTCAGCTTGAGGTATCGCCATCCTTTACAAAAATGGTACAAGAACATGGCCATAGTCCCCATGTTAGTTTTTTATAACAGTCACCACATATTTAAAAAGCCATCAGGAATTAAAATTTGGTGAGTATTATATATAAAAAATCCTTGATTTTTGCATATTCTGAAGAAAATGTGATGCTAGGGTATTGTGGGTGGTTGCCAAGGTGTTGCTATGCGGACACTAAGGTATTTTGACTGGTCTTTAACATGTTGCTTTATCATTGGTGTGGTGTTTGGGGTGGTTGCTAGGTCATTAGGTTGCTTACTGGTCCAATTTTAAAAAGTGTTTTCTAGGGTATTCTGAGTGGTTGTTAGGGTGTTGCTAAGGTGTTTTGAGTGGCCTTAAGCATGTTGCTATGTCAGTGGTGTGTTGCTGTGGGTGATTGCTAGCAGATAAGTTTGCTTACTGGTCAATTTTTTTTTCAATAGCACTCACACTTTGTGGGTTCTAGAGTATTCTGAGTGGTTGCTAGGGTGTTGCTAAGGTGTTTTGAGTGGCCTTAAGCATGTTGCTATATCATGGTATGTTGTTCTGGGTGGTTGCTAGGAGATAAGTTTGCTTACTGGTCCGATTTTAAATAGCACTCACACTTTGTGGGGTCTAGGGTATTCTGAGTGGTTGCTAGGCTGTTGCTAAGGTGTTTTGAGTGGCCTTAAGCATCTTGCTATATCATGGTATGTTGTTCTGGGTGGTTGCTAGGTTGTTGGGTTGCTTACAGGTCCAATTTTAAATAGTACTTAAACTTTGTGGTTACTAGGGTATTCTGAGTGGTTGGTAGGGTGTTGCTATGCAGTTGCTAAGTGGCGTTTAAGCTTGTTGCTATATCATTGGTAGAGTTTTTTTGGGGTGGTTGCTATGTGATAAGTGTGCTTACTGGTCAAATTTCAAATATTACTCAAACTTTGTGATTTCTAGGCTATTGTGAGTGATTTCAAGGGTCAAATGACCTCATATTGGTTACTAGATATGACTTGGGCATCTATGAGACTTTGTGTTTTATCATCTTCCTTGCAAAAATGAATATATTTGCAGTTAGGGGTTTTCGCAAATAACTAACTGTAAACAGTTCTGTAGCACTCATCGCCCAGCAGGAGACTTCAGATAATTATCACATTGCTTACGCCGTGACCACAGTTAATCCCGCTTTCTCCTGCATCTCCTCCATTTCTCTTTCCATGACGTCAAAGAGCCTGTAGGGAACTTTAAAATATGCGGCGCAGCTAAGCCTTAATTAGAAAACCTCATAATTGAATCGTCAAAGAGAAGTTATTGTGCCTGGTTTAACTTCTGTGCAGAGATGCTCCGTCTTGTTTGCGTTGCTAAAGCAGGAGATAATAAGATCTTTTGGAATAGCTGCGAGCATCGAAGACTGGCTGGGTTCAACTGGACGGGCAAAATGACAGTGCGTATAGAGCCCAACCTCTGCGCTCCTAACTCGCCGCTAAATGAGGGACTTGATCTTCTCAGACAAGGAAATGACCGCGGCTCAGCTGGCGGTTCTCAAAAACTGCTTATAGAAGGCAACCGGGCACAAATCGTCCGAGAAATGTTTTCTGAATTTTAATGAGGTGGCATAGGCTATCTTGGCTCGGGGCTCATGCGAATCCCGTGTTCTCTATCTGTGCTTTGCAGTTGTGTGGTAGATGATGGTGCGCTGCGTTGGATTGTCAGACTCTTTAATGTTGAATCCTTATCCAGTTGACTGTGGGCCATCTCTGGGATTTGATTTCTTCGGGGGCTTTGATGCAGTTTTTATTGCTAGTATAGAATACCTCCCTCTAGCCTACAAAGAGCCATAGAGCTTCGTAATGAAGATGTTAGCGTCTGAATTTTGCAGAAATTTGCATGGAAACACGCCGAGATCAATGCAGCGTTGCCCGCAGCACATTGAAATTCAACTGCTGAGTTTGCCTGCGTTAAACTTCCTGGAAATATCTCTGAGGGATGGAGGCTTCCGCTTAAAACTAACAAACATCACACAACTGTCTAAACTCATTCATATACGCTTTTAGATATGTTCGGAATAACATTCTTACACACTACTCTCACTAATTTATGCATATAGTGTTTAGGCTATACTGTGGCTATCTGCAAGACCCACATTAACATGTATGTGTGTATATAAATATTTATAATGCATTTATAAATGCATTTTATTTCAAAACCCTCTAGGACACCATACAAACTTATGAACAATCATAAAAATACAAGACGGACAATACATAATAAGTGTAAGGTTTAGAAGTGGAGTTCATATTTCATATTTGAAAGTTGTAATGCTCAGAATTTAATATAATTTATATTTGAGTTAATTTACTAGACATGTATTTACAATGTTTAGTCAGTTAATCATTTACATATTTATGTTACACAATTATTTACATATTTACGTGTTTACATATTTAACACAATCTGATTCCCTCACGTTTACCTCAGTCTAAGTTCTTGCTTCTGATTGGTTAGTTCGGTCACGTGGAAGGTCCGAACAATAAAGTGTTGTTGTTGTGAGTCATCCGTCACCATCTTGCGTTACATAAGGATTAAAATTAATCAGCAAAAACCAATGAAAATGTTTATATGTATACCTTGCTTTTATATTTTTCGTTTTATAGTTGTTTTCCCCTAAAATTCCATCCATCCATCCATCCATCCATCCATCCATCCATCCATCCATCCATCCATCCATCCATCCATCCATCCATCCATCCATCCATCCACCCATCCATCCCTCCATCCATCCACCCATCCACCCACCCATCCACCCACCCATCCACCCATACACCCATCCATCCATCCATCCATCCACCCACCCACCCATCCATCCACCCATCCACCCATCCTTCCATCCACCCATCCATCCCTCCATCCATCCACCCATCCACCCACCCATCCATCCATCCACCCATCCACCCATCCACCCACCCATCCACCCACCCATCCACCCATACACCCATCCATCCATCCATCCATCCACCCACCCACCCATCCATCCACCCATCCACCCATCCTTCCATCCACCCATCCATCCCTCCATCCATCCACCCATCCACCCACCCATCCATCCATCCACCCATCCACCCATCCACCCATCCACCCATCCATCAATCCATCAATCCATCCATCCAAACTTTAAATTTCGAGCATTTAAGTTTATATGCAACTTAGTATTTATAAAAATGTAGATTAAAAACAGCCAAAAAGCCGTAGAAAGTCCGCGCCAAATACTGAAAAAAGTATCTTTTTGCATTTGGCCTCTAAATAAAGTATTTTTTTGTAAGATATCTTCAACTGTTACGTGTTCGAGCTCCTCTCCTTGTTGAACTTAAACATGTAGATGTTAATGTACATTACTGTATGTATGAAATAACTACTAACACTACAGGCTGCAACTTTTACTTGAAAATCCCATGTGTGAACTGTTGGGCATGTTGCATTTTTCCATTAAATTACTTAAGGATGAACTTGTGTTTTCAGAGCTGTGAGCAGTTGTAGGATATTATGCACTCCGCTCATAAACTCATTTTTGGGTAAATGGTTTACTCTTTAAAGGTCAGAATTGCTGCGTGTCATTGGGTTCTTTTGGAACTATTGAAGAATGTACTGAATGCAAGCAAACAACCTTTACAAACTTCATTAATATATTCTCCATCGGCCACAAGTTTTCAGGGAAGCATTGAAGGGGAACAAAATGACATTTTTTTGTGACTAATTGTTATGACATGTCTCCCCAAAATGTCATAGTGTTTTTTTCTTTCTGTACTTTTAATGGTGATTCTCATTACTTTAATTCAAAGATTATGCAACTAATTCTTTCCATGGTGTATAATTACTTTTCATGTATATAATATAAAATATATGTTGTAAATATGCTTAATTATTATTAAAATAATGTCACAATGCAAACACTCATATAAGTCTAAAAATAGTCTTAATTTTCTTTAAGCAAAAAATATGAATTGGGGGTGAAATATGACTTAGACATGTTCTTGACAGGTTTTGTGAGGTTCATCCTCGTTCTAACCAATTAATTTCATTTTTTTGACTAGTGGGAGTCAAAATCAGTGAGCCACTTTGCTTAAAAATTCATCATTCTCCCTGAAGCATCCTCATGTCGTTCTCATTCAAGACTCGGACAGATTGGACAGACATTTCAATTGCTGTTGAAACTGTAACTCTCTCAGCGGGGAGTGTGTTCTTCTGTGGAGGAACGCGGGTCTTGGAGAAAAGGTCGACAAAAGGCAGTGTGTGTAAGAGAAACGACGCCTGCGGACTCTAAATGTCGCTTTGTGTGTGCTTCATTGTTCCATTGAGCAGCATTGTAATAAATCAATGTCGAATGCGGCCTCCTGAGCGCTCCATATTATGGAAGATGTCTGACATAGTGTGTGTGTGTGTGTGTGACTTACTGTACAGGGGGAAAAAAACTTCTACAGGCTGGAGATTCAGGATGCTTGTGCGCTGGAATCTGCCAGGGTTTTGGACTACACAATATAGGTAACACTAGCCTTTTGACAATATTCGGTATGTCTCAATATTTATGTACTCGGAAATCATGTTTTCTCATGTTCTGGTAGAGAAAATTCATTCTAAAATTTGGGGTCAGTAAGATTTCTATTCTATTTCTAGAAAATATTCTACTTTTAGCTCAACTGTTTTCAACTTTGATAATAATCAGACATGTTTCTTGAGCAGCAAGTCAGCAGATCATAATGATTTCTGAAGGATCATGTGACACTGAAGACTGGAGTAATGATGCTGAAAATTCAGCTTTGATCACAGGAATAAATTACACTTTAAAATGTATTCAAATAGAAAAGTTATTTTTAATTTAAACAATATTTTACAATATACATTTTTACTGTATTTTTGATCAAATAAATGTAGCTTGGTGAGCATCTAAGCACATCTTTCAAAAACATTATAAAATCGTACCGACCCCAAACTTTTGAATGATAGTGTATGTATAAAACAAACAATAATTCAGCATGTTTACATTTTGATGGAGGATGTCAACTTCCCAAAATAATTAATTGTCCCAATGTAATCATTTTCATTTATATGCACCCATATAACAATCCATAACAATAAAACAAAAATTTAAATGCATAGAAATGCCTGCACAATATACAAAACTGCTGTAGACATGGTGACAGATAAATTGTTGAATCCAGAGTTCTGAATCAAATCAGTTTGAACTGATTCACAAAATGAGTTGATACAGTCACATGTATTCAATGTGTTGATGTAATTTCCAGTGAAACAGGGCGGGGCATATAAAACAGCTCCTCCCCTTTTTAAATACAGCCAATAGCGTTTAGTTTATATCACAGCTCAGCCAGAGCCGTTGAGCTCAGTAAAGCTGCAGTTTCCTCCTAATCTCTAACCGTTTCTTCTCCTGATCTCCTCCATATTGCTTTAAAACACAGTTTTCTGTCCAGAATTCAAACAGAATCCGATACGTTTTCTCGCCTGACACTAGCGTGACACCAGACTTTATTCGCCCCAATGGAAAGCATATTTACACTGCCTGAATCGTTCCCTTTCCCCTATATAGTGCACTGTGTGCCATTCACCATGTGGAAAATAGTGAATGTGTGAACAAGTGACCGATTTCAGCCGCAGCTTCAGCGTTCTAATGTAGGGGGCGGGGCTTCAGATTCTAGAGAGCATTTGATTGGACAGAAAATCTAATGAGAAGCTGAAGTGCAGAGTGATGTCATCAAAATCGTCAATCCATATTGGTGGAAGGGGAGACTGTAAGTTTTGAACGCTTATATCTTCTAAATGCAATTTGTTTTGGAGCACACTATAGCTTATATAAACATATTCATACTAAAAGCTTCATTGTTCATAGGGACTTCAACACCATTTTGGTTAAAGTAGGATTGCAAAAGTAGTCATATTGCAAGCGATATTCATGATGTTGCATCCTATCAAAGATATCATAATCAGCACAAATACATTGCGAAGCTGTTTTCTCTGTATGTTTGGCCCACAAACACAATCATTCTGGCATAATGTCTTTAGCTAAAGCTACAGGGGACTGTGAAAGCAGGTGAGCACTTTGTGCTATATTCACAACATGTTCTTTAGAAGAGAATAGGACACGCGACAGCATTCTGTACAACAGTTCTGTTCTTTTCTGTGCCAAGAGGATTTTTCTCTCATTAGCACATCAATCCACATAATCTGCAGCTCTATACTGGGGTGCTAGCGCGCTGTCAGACTCGACAATACGAGGGAATCTCTGCTTTCCTAACATAGTTTCCTATTTTGAAACAAATGGCAACAAGCTGAAGGAGGGAGACGTTGCCATTTTAAGCCGCAGCAACAGGCTTCAAACATGATCCATCCGTCAGTGCCACGCATTTGTTCACGTCTCTCTCCTGAACGCCTCTCAAACTTCTGTCAGTGTGCCGCAACTGTCAGTTACCTGTGGGGAAACGTCGAGACAAAGACGACGGGGACGAGTCAACTGGAATTCACCGGTCAATCAATCACACGTGGGAGTTTGGGAACGGCAGAGTTGATCTGGAGCGACTCGTTTAAAAAACCATTAGTGTACAGTGGTGGGTTGTCTGTCAGATGGGAGTGTAATTGATGTGAATGAGCAGGTGATTAGTGCAATGCTCATATATCATCCCATCTGGCTCCCGTCGCAGCACCCCACCAGTCAGCACGCGGGACACTGGGACATCGAGATTGTGGACTGGGTCATTAAGGTCTGCTGAGATAAGAGGACACACACACATATACACACCCTAATAGCACTTTGATTCTTTCCACAGCTGGAAACTGCAGATCTCGCTCAGAACTGGTCGGACTTATCAGAGAGCTGAATGATGACGCATCTAAAGGAGTTTAAGTAAGTAATCTAATTTAGCAGACAGAAGTTATTTAAATATATAATGATAATACTGTATATACTCTGCTTTTGCTACTTTTGAAAGAAGTTTCTTTTGCTCACCAAGGCTGCATTTATTTGATCGGAAATACATTTAAACAGTAAAAAATGTCAATTTAATACTATTACATTTTTTATTTTTCAGCCTTCGGTGTCACATCTTCAGAAATCATTCTAATATGCTGATTTTCTGCTCAAGAAACATTTCTGATTATTATCAATGTTAAAAACAGTTGTGCTGCTTAATATTTTTGTGTTAATAACCGTGATATTTTTATCAGGATTCTTTGATGAATAGAAAGTTCAAAAGAACAGCTTTTTTTTTTTTTTTGTCTTTATTGTCACTTTAGATAAGTTGAATGCATCCTTGCTGAATAAAAGTTTCAGTTTCTTAAAAAAAAAACTTACTGACCCTAAACTTTTGAATGGTAATGTATATGTTTTTTTGTTTTTTTTTATAAAGTTATATAAGTTTATTAGTTAAATTTCACATTCATGACTATGAAATTTACCAATAAGAAGCCTATTTTTTTTTCAGTTTCTCTTAAAAGAGATTGATGAATATGATGAATTGGACCAATAAGCAAATCAAATATGTGAAGTTCTGCTCTGTTTTTCAGAGTTTTGTGAAATTAGGCCTTGTATGCAAATGCTCAGCACAGGCATTGTGGATAAGGGATTCTGTGATCAGATATTTTGGATTTGTTCCCCAAAATATTGTTCAGCTCCATTTGGTCAGTAAGTCCTTCTGAACAACATCCAGTGTTGACAAAATCATGTTTTTGAGTCATTGTTTTGATTTCCTTTCTAACAAAACACTGCATTACTAATTGGCTACTTGCAATTAACATCATTTTAATCATTTATGGTCTTCAGTCACATTTTTACACATTTGTAAACTGCACTCTTTTATTGAAGTGCCTCTGTTCTTTTTTTCTTATTGTTGAATGAGGAAACCTCATATTCTGTTCCTTCAACTCTTTTACTCAGACACAAATCACCAATTTGATCAAAGATTCTTAAAGGCATATTCACCCAAAAATTACAATTCTGTCATTAATTACTCACCCTCATATCGTTCCAAACCCGTAAGAATTTTGTCCATCTTCGGAAACACAAATGAAGATCTTTTTAACTCATTCCCCACCAGTGTTTTTGAAAAAAGTTGCCAGCCACTGCCAGCATTTTTCATAATTTTTTTTATGAATATCTGAATATGCAATATATCTAAAGAAAGAACAGATCCTCTGCTTTTAAACAACATCCATTCTTTTTTTTTCTTTTTTTTATCAACACATGAATGTGGGTAAGTTTTATTAAAAAAAGCAACATTTTGAGCAAAACATTTAGAAAATTGTGTTTTTGTCAAAAACTACGTCTGGATCGTATTCAGAACGATGATCAAAACTCAGATGGAGTAGATCGAGTCCATCAACACCCCCAAAGCTTCACAGTCCTGTAGCTCGTCCTGGGTCGACATTTCATTCAGTAACATTAGGCAGTTTTGATATATATGCTATTTAATGTTGATGATCGCATTATTTTACATGTGCTTGCATATGATATCGCATGTTTCTTCTTCTTCTTCGCCTATGTTTTGATCAGGAGATTCAGTACTCTTTCAGAAGATGCGTAATCCCTACCATATAACAGTGAAAACACGGAAAGCCGGAAATTTCCATCAATGGTGGGAAAGTTAATCCATTAGCTCCTCCATTGACAGTCTACGCAACTACCACTTTCAAGCCCCAGAAGGATAAAAACATCCTAAAAGGTTGGATAAGTTATGTATCCAAAGATAAAAAAACATTAAAAGTACCTATACTATATAAAATACTTATTATAATAATTATTTAAGGTGCGTAAATGCCTGTGTATAGACATGCCAAAGTGTTTGTTAAAAATATATAAATCTACCTATCTGTCTACCTATCGAAATCTTCCTTCTTACCTAATGTTCACATTTTGAATTGTTATTCAGCCATCTTTTAAGCTGTTTCTTAAATGAAACAAAGTGGGGCTACCTCTAATTTCCGTTGGCATACTGTTCCAATTTGTGCAGCCTTTAATAGAGAGGACGTTTTATGCAAAAGTAGACTTTCTGAATTGTACTTCACAATCCCCCCCGAGTAATTGACCTAGTACTAGTCTTGCTATTTCTCTTTTTGATAAAATCCCCCAGGCGTGGTGGGGCCACTCCATTCATTGATCTAGATATAAGACAGCTACTTTTAAAAACTTTAAGATTTTCAAAACTTAGGAGGTGATACTTCTCTAGAATTGAACAAATGTGAAACGACTGTGGTTTCCTATCAAATACCTTAATTGCTCTTTTGTAGAGTTGACCAATGGGTTTTAGTGCAGTGACACCAGCAAATGACCAGACTGTGAAGCAGTATTCAATGTGAGAAAAAAAATCATACAATGGAGATAGGATTTAGGATCATCTCTGTCGTAATGAAAGACCTGATTTGTTTGTAATTTTGTAAATAAAATTTGATAGCATTGGTTACCTTTTTTATGTGTTTTGTGAAAGTGAGGTTCGAATCTAGTATAACCCCCAAGGTACTTAAACTGGGCTACCAACTTCAATTCCTCAAAACACAGATGATTTACTTCTTTTTGGTGTTTTTTCAGTCAAATTGTATAGTATTTGGCTTCACAGGTTATTTTTTTTTTGGAAACATTGTAAGAAATTGTAGTCTGCCTCGACCCAGATTCCACTCCAAAATATATTTTAGAATGAGCTCATCCCCAAAATGGCTTAATTATCATAGAGATGAAGGAAATCAAGTTATATTGTTTCTTCACCATTTGGGTTGATCACATCCTGTGCAAATGGTCATCATCAATTGTAGAATGGGAATGGGAATGGGTGTGGGACACAGAGAACCCTCTCAGACAATGGGATGTCACAACTTCATTAACATACAGACCACAGTTGTTGCAACAAGAGCAACTTCATTTACATTAAGAGTGGTAAAACTGTAACAGGATAAAAGGTTTGAGATATGGATGTTCTGGATTCATTCTGACGCCGGTGAACCCAAGGTGCTTCGTGTACCTTGCCACTGCTATGCTGTAATAAACTTCATTTTTGAGATCTTCGACGTCCACATCATTTTTTCTTTACAACATCATAACAACGGCCTTTTTTGGTATCAAGAAAATTTGATTTAACCAGTTTTGAACTTTGGTTAGTGCATTTGTAAGGTTTGTAGCTCTCGTGAACGTGTATTGGAGATTCACAGTTTGTAACTAAAGTGGAAAATCCGGGGTTTTTTGTGCAAACAAAGCGCTCGCGTCACTTCATAAAATTGAGGTTAAACCACTGGAGTCACATGGATTACTTTAATGATGTCTTTCTGGAGCTTGAAAGTGGTAGTTGCATAGGCTATCAATGGAGGGACAGAAAGCTCTCAGATTTCATTAAAAAGATCTTCATTTGTGTTCAAAAGATGAAAGAAAGTCTTACAGCTTTGGAACGACACGAGGGTGAGTAACAAATGACAGAATTTTCATTTTTGGGTGAACTAACCCTTTAAGCCACCTCATTTATTGAATCGATAGATCAAGGGGTCACGGTTAGCGTTAATGTTCCTTTAGGCTATTTGCTTATGGCACAGTTTGTCTTAAATGTTGAAAAAGCAGATGTTCGCTCACCAGTCACCAGTCTATTGTCAGTGATTTGTTTGGTCGGCTTCTCAAATGCCATCGTTGTTTAGCCTGTTAGTTAATTCAGCATTATTTTGCCTCATTAGAGGTTGAGCACTGATGTTTTGGTGTAATAGCACTGAAGCGTCTCTCTCCTCAGCACTAACATGAGAGTTTGCGAGTCGGATCATTTCTGCAGTGCCAGCACTCTCCTCCTCATTCAACAACACGAGCCACACGAAATATTATCTAGCCCTCTCTTGATTAATTAATAGCAGCAAGTATGAATAATAATTAAAATGCAATGTCCAAAGGGTCATTACAAACCCAAGGATGGGCTTTAATTTACTGTGCAAACAACGTGAATTGCAAATGGCCTCTGATATAGCGAAGTGTATGCGTGGTGTATAAAGTTATGTTTACTAATTACAAGCTGGATGCTTTTAGGATTCATGTCTGCTGAGACTCGGATGACTTTAAAAAAAATATGTTTCTGGTTTTATTGTGAATAATTCAGTGCTCATTATTCTAAAGAAAAATGTTTGTCTTCATAATTATTTGATTTATAAATGTGCATAAAAGGAAAGGCGATTAGATCAGTTAGGAAAAAGTAGTCGTGAAAACTAATCTATCACCTCGGGCCAGTTGTTCAAAAAGTTTAATCTGGATCAGAATGATCTGGATTTGGAAATCCCATGTTTTGCTATCCAGGATCAGGTAATCCATCTTACTTTTGTGCCGGTTTTTCAAAGCAAAATTGGATTGGATCACCCTGATCTGGATGTAAACTTTTTCCGATTACCAAATCTGGATTACTGGTGCTGTACGGAACCCCCAAAGGGACATGGTCATGTAAAAAATATGAGATGGGAAGAAAAAAAATATTTCAATGCTTTTGCGTTCTCTCAGAAAAGTTTTGTGTAGCGTTCACCAAAAAAACTTTGAGTTCGCTTGCAAAGATATTTTGACTGGTTCATCTCTTATGATTGTGCCAATGTAGTTTAGAAACAGTGATAAACACTTTGAATTAAATATAATATTTTTGGTTGATTTTTACAGCTGTTTGAGGATTATTTAATGGCGCCAAAATCTCTTTTTTTACTTTACAGTAGGCTACCGAAAGGCTTAATATGTAGCTTAATGTCTACTTCTAATACTTTAACAGTTAAGCCAATCAAAAGCAAAATACAAATATGAGTGTGTGTGTATATTACATGATACAAATGTTGTATTTTTGACCAATTTTAAAGTTTTACTACATTTTCTTCCTGGAATCCACCTTGAAATCCTACTCCCTGTTGGGATCAGGATAATCCTGTTTTTTTGGATCAAAGTTATCCAAATCCTACAGACAAGTTTTGAACAACACAAACTGAAGGTTTGATCCAGATTAAAACTAGGATTGGATTCCGTGATCTAATATGATTTCAGATTCCCTCTTTCCCTTTTGAACAACCCATTTTCAAGATTTGATCCAATCCGATAACCAAAATCCGATCAGCTTACCTTTGAACAACTGGCCCCTCGGGATCAACTTTTATTTTTGCGTCACTCCAACCGGCTGTCCAACTCCCAATACTCCAATCAATTTCTGATGTGTAAAATCAAGTCCAAGAAGTAAAATGGCTTGTAAATGCGGTTTAATGTTGATTTTAAGCTTTAGGAGGAATGGTACGGTTTAGTTTTGTATTGATAAAGAAGAAAATAGTTTGAAATTGCCTGAAATGTCCATTTTGTTCTGACCATTTTGTTCTACGTCATATGACTTTCAAACTAATAGGAACTTTCCGGGATGGTAAATGCATAATACAAATACAATACATACAAATGGATATTTTCATGTAGGATGGTCTGACTTTAATATTTCTCAAGGTCAGACACACAATCCAGACTCTGTGTACTATATTATTTTTCCTCTCTAATTTATGAGCTAATTTCTACAGGGGCTGAATAATGAAATATTTCTGCATGTATTACCCTCTTCTGCTGAGGCTTCAAGTCAAAATGAAAATGTTCTGTAATTTCTTATTCAGCAGACTTGAGGGTATATATTTAGAGGGATTCAGTCTTGGCTAGCCGCTCTCATTAAACAGAAGTGAGACAACCACACACACACACACACACACACACACACACACACACACACACACACACACACACACACACACACACACACACACACACACACACACACACACACACACACACACACACACACACACACACACACACACACACACACACACACACACACACACACACACACACACACACACACACACATTTGAATACTTTTATTTGGATCTGAAAGACATTACAAAGAAAACAAGATCCAAATACTCTGGGAAGAGTCTTTGACACGGTGACAGGTCATCAATTCATGGCTCACACACTTGTACAGGTCCTTCTATATAAAATTCTCAAAACATTAAGGATAGACAAAACACCTCCGTCTCCATATCTGCATGCTCCCTATGATGGCTGAAACAGAGCAGAATTTTGCAAGCCTTTTTGCCTCCTTTTTTTGCAGCCCCCCTAACTGCATCCCCCTGATCACACTCTTATGGACATGGCCCAAACTTCCGAATACCAGAATTATTAGTCTGCAGTTGTATCCAAGATGGAGAATAAGATCTACAAGGGGTTGATATTTCAATAATTTGGAATAGTAGCAAGTATCCATATACAGATCAAAACAGCAGCCCACCTCAAAGACATTTACATTTACATTTATTCATTTAGCTGACGCTTCTATCCAAAGCGACTTACAATTGCTATATATGTCAGAGGTCGCACGCCTCTGGAGCAACTAGGGGTTAAGTGTCTTGCTCAGGGACACATTGGTGTCTCACAGTGGATTCGAACCCGGGTCTCTCACACCAAAGGCATGTGTCTTATCCATTGCGCCACTACCACCCCTAGACACACACAGATTTCATAGCCTCATTTACAATTACAATGTCAGGAGTATTTGGAATATTTTTAAAATAGTCACTGTCAGATATGTTATGATGAAACCAATTAATTCGTACAGTGCTATGCTTGTAGATCTTACTATCATGTCCACAGATTACCTTTTGCAAGTCCTTTGCAACCAGATCAACCAGACGGTCATGTCTAGCCACATAAAGTCCTTTATAGTTGTAGCATCCGTTTAATATGTGAGCAACCGTTTCATTTTCCTGCTGAGTTGGATGTAATATACAGTAGGGTTCATGCTTTGATGGATACCATATTGCCAAATTGTACTTCGTTGGTAGACACTGTAATCTTGCTTTAACCATGAATATCATAATGTCATCTGAGATTGAGGGGTTTGTCAGGACAGAATGAGACACTGAATGGTCGGCAAATTGGAGTAATGCAAGTTTTCCTTGTAATCTGAGACCCATCCAGTGCTGTCCGTTTTGAGTCTGTCTAAGCTGAAGAATTGAGGCTCTTGCGTGTTTAATCTGTAGCTGGTGAGGTGTACTGTCTTTATTGAGGATCGCCAGGGTGGAAACCAGCGGATTGGTGATTATGTTATCGTTGAGAACAACTCCTTCTCCGTCGGGTCCCAGCCAGGACAGCTCTATTCCTGTACGGCCGCAGAGATCGTTTAAATCTAGCCAGTCGGAGCGCACTCCAAATCCGGCTGCTCTGATGTCTAACTTCCCGTTCTGCTTTAGTTTAAACCCAAGAAACTGGGACTCGTTTGTGGAAGCACCAGGTATTTTGCGACGCTGTAGATGTAAAAACAGCGATTCGCGTGATAGTTCTCTAACAGTTGTATCGTCATTGTTAAGCATGTTTAAAAGATGTCCTGTTCTGGAGGCGGTGTAGAGCCATTCAATGTTTGGGGCGCCGAGACCTCCGTCTCTACGTGGCTGGAAGATAATGTCCCGAGTTGTTCGACTATTAGGACAAAACCATTTCCTCACCAACTTCACTGTTTCGTTGTTCATCTCTGACAGTGTACGTTGTGGAATATGTACGTTCGGGAAAAGGTGTGGGATTTTAGCCGCTGCAATCAGCCTGGTGGCTTCAATCTTCATCATTATGGGGAGTGGGGCAGCATCAATCAGCCCGAGTCTTTGGGTGTACTCGTGACACAGCTCTGTGATCTGTTCCTCCCAATCGCCACTGACGTTAAATTTATGACCCAGATAAGGATATGTTTCGTGACGTTCATATAGTCGGATGGGTTTCTGCATTAATGAAAAGGCAGGGGGCATGTCAGACTTTGCTTTATACCATCTGTTTCCTCCACTGCGTCTTTCATAGAATGCAGCACATTTTGTATGTTTGATGTCTAAACCTGACCACCTTATGAACTCATCTGTGCGGTGGAGCATGTTGGAAATTACACTTTCATCTCTTGAGGAGATTTCCACATCGTCCGCATAGCCTTGCACTGGGTTTGGGGATCGCACACCTGCAGGCGCGCACTGGCACAACCACTTCATCCAGGAGTTAATCGCCAGAATGAAATTGATGGCGCTCCACGGGCACCCTGTTTTGATGCCGATTTTAAGTGGTATGGGATCGGTTAGGGCGCTTCCACATATAACTTGGATGTAAGAGTTATTATAAACATCTTTAATTACGTCTGCATACAACTGTGGTAATCTTATTTCATCTAATGCGTGAAACATGACATCATGGGGCAGTGTGCCAAATGCATCACGAAAATCCAGAAAGACAGTAAAAAACTTGGTAGATGAGTGTTTAAAGTCATCTATTCCCGTTTTAAGGCAGAAGACATGTTCATTCATCCCCTGCCTATTGATATAAGCTTTTTGCTTTGATGAAAGTATTCCTGTCTCTACTAACCAAGCAAGTATTCGTGACAGCATACACTTCATAAACACCTTATAGACTGTAGGTAGTAAGGAGATATCTCTCCAGGTAGACGGGTCGTCGGGAACATTATCTTTTTTGGGGATACGGTGGATCAGGGCCCCTTTCCATGATTCTGGGACTTTACCATTTTCCAGACAGATGTTAAATATATTGGTCAGAATTGGACACACTGTTTGTTTGGTAGTTTTCAGCGTTTCATAAGTCACGCCATCAAGTCCGCTTGCTTTATTATTGGGGAGGTCATTAAC
Organism: Leuciscus leuciscus; assembly: GCF_965113295.1. Taxonomy (NCBI): domain Eukaryota; kingdom Metazoa; phylum Chordata; class Actinopteri; order Cypriniformes; family Leuciscidae; genus Leuciscus; species Leuciscus leuciscus. The sequence continues at coordinate 3,989,179 of NC_138737.1, forward strand.
CACTTTCTCCACTTCAGTGACAGTGAACAGTGAAGTGTTAGGTTGGATAGATTGTACGGAAAATAATGATCCAGTCCACGGCGGTGCATCTAACACGCCCCCAAGCCTCTCGTGCGCGCATTTTGAAATGTAATAGTTCTGCACAGACAGTATATTATTCGCGCCGACTGGTACATTTGGATATGTACTGTTGTTAAGAATGATTTGGATTGCTCTAGATTTTCTATTCCGCCATAAATATGCAAGTTTATCTTTGCCCACCTCATTTTGTTGTTGGGATCCGCTCTGTGACGCCCTCAGTGCTGGTTGAACGATGTCCTGCAAAAAGCGCAAATCCGCCTCGATCCAGCCGGCGAGGGAATCCGTGGTCTGGGCCTCGGGAAGGCCTCCGATGGCTCGCGGCATTCTCTTCAATACACGGATTGTGAACTTCAGAAAAGGTAATCCAAACTGCCTTCCAGGCAGTCCAAACTGCACACACACACACACACACACACACACACACACACACACACACACACACACACACACACACACACACACACACACACACACACACACACACACACACACACACACACACACACACACACACACACACACACACACACACAGATACAAGATAGTACACTGAGAACTGCCTTACATTTCATGTGTTGTGCTTAAATGTTGTTCATACATTCATACATTTATCATTAATACATTTCTGTATATTCTTTTCTCTTACTAATGCTGTTTACCTAGATTAAAACATTACTATTGTTGTGCATACTTAGGTTAGTTCAAATCACTAACACAAAGTAATAAACTTTAGCATGTACTGTAACTGATGTGAATGAAACCTGCTGTTATTTTACTGTGAAACTCCCTGATTCCAGGCCTTCATTACAAATGAGGATTTTTAAAATCATGTTATAGTTATCACGAAGAGCAATTTATAGTGGATAAAACATTTTCCAGCTGAGTGAACTGATTTTTAATGATATTTACCATTAAAGGGGCTATAAGTAGAATTCACGAACCCTTGTAATTAGCGACACCGGTGGTCGACAACTGAACTGCAGCCAGCAACTTTTTGCTCATGCTTGAACTCGTGCATAGAGACGGGCTGCGTCCAACATCTCATACTTTCTTGAGTACTTATGAGACTATTGTTTGAATTAATCCCTTTTCTTTGCATGACACATTGACATGACAGTACAGAATGGCTCTTTCTGCATAATCCTGAACATTGTATAAGCATTAATTTAATGTGTAGAACGGAAGAGATGAAGCGTGTAAACATCGCATCCTATTTTCAGGTAAAACCGGCTGAGGTTCTGTTTACAGGCTTTCATATGGACGTTTTCACACTTGAGTGTGAAACCTAGGAAATCGGGGAAGGTCTCATTTTTTAAGTTTCGTTACAAGCTGTAACGAACATTGGCAATACATATATAAATATCCTTTATTTAACCAGGTTAGTCTCATTGAGATATAGAATCTCTTTTTCAAGAGAGACCTGGCCAAGATAGCAGAACACATTTTATCACACAATCACAAAACAAATAAAGAGGCAAAGACAACTCAAGTCCATTTCAATGAAATAAAAAGTGCCATTAATTAAAACATTTGCACTTGTGGATGGACTCACATTCAATAGTTTTAACATAACCTTTTAAATAATTTAAGGAAATTAGACACTGTAGTTTAAGTGTTTTCTGTAGGTCATTCCAAGTCGAAGGTGCAACAAACATGAAAGCCTTTTTGAACAACTCTGTCCGGGCTTGAGGTACATTCACTGAAATAGTTTTCTGGGACCGTAAACCATAAGTACTCTGTGTAAATTTGTCAGAGAGGGCAAATTCACTGTGGAGTAAAGCGTACAGTGATGAGTGAGGGGTCTGCAATTTGAAATAAACCTTAAATCTCCATGAAACACAGCATCCAAACACCGATGATAATGGAAACCCTGGACTTTCCAGATTTTCAGCTCCTTGATGAAAGAATAAGGGGGAAAATCCTACAGACTTAAGGAGAGACCAGGATCATAGAGACCTGACTGTACAGGATTCTTTTCATTTGAACCTGTTAATAACCACATAGACAGGGTTATTGTAGTTAACAAAAATTTTTTTTTCATTTTGTTTACGTTGAAGTACTAAAAAAAAACTAAAACTAAACTAAAACTTAATAAACATATTTTTTTAAACCTAATAAAAATTACAACAAAACAAAATTACTAAAACTATAACTAAAATTAAAGTGAAAACAAAGTATTAAAATATATATATATATTTTAAAAACTACAATAGTATATCAATGATATTACAACACTGCCTATAAACCACCTATTAAATTACTATACTTAAGTATTACTTCACAATTGAAACTGAACACTTTTACTCGATTACTAAAAACTAATTTCTTTTAGTACTTCAAAGTGCAAATTGGCTGTCATGACTTAAGTCTCTCCTCGTGTTAAAAAGCACATTTTTGTTTCTCTCACTGCGCTAACAAGGTAGAGACACACTTCAAGCGTGAACACGATCAGTGATCAGTATATAAACAACGATCAAACCAGCTCTGGTTTCAGGATCTTGCTCTCGGTTGAACATCTGGTGTGTCCTAAAGCTTTACATAGTCAGGACATCATGACACACACCAGCTGCTTTACATCCAAACCTCCTCCATCTCTTCACATGATCAGCCAGTTACAACTTTTTTTTAAAACGCTTTATACTTTTAGAACATTGATTGTGGCTTTTTACATTTATTTTAACTCAAGTACGTTTTTGGCTGGATACTTTTAATTAAGTAAAATGTTGACAGAGCCTTGGCAGCCATAATAGCAGCCCAGTTTTGCACTGGCAAAAACAATCACTTTTTTTTTCTCAGAAAATGTAAAAATCATTAAGAATTTCCTTCTATTGTTTCCTTTCTCTGTTCTCTCTCTCTCTCTCTCTCTCTCTCTCTCTCTCTCTCTCTCTCTCTCTCTCTCTCTCTCTCTCTCTCTCTCTCTCTCTCTCACACACACACAAAATCATCCAAGCATGATCAGCACACACAGTCTAACTCTCTATTTTCCCTTCATTGTATGACTTTGAGAACTAAATAGCATCACTTGCTGCGGGTCCCTGAACGCGTCTCTGTTTATTTCCAGCCTCCTACCCTGTTATTACTCTCCCAATTTGGCATCGGCAATCCACGGAGCTAAAAGGCCTTGTGCGATGGACTTTATTCCCTGAGTCATTAAACAACACTATGTCTCGGCAGAATTTGGATTGATTGTAAAATTGCGCCAGAAGCCTGTCTTGAGCTCGGCTTTCTCTCGACGGGAGATATTTCCAGAGCGCAGGCCTTTCTGTGCCCGACATCGTCTGATCTGACATAATGGATTCCGTGTTTCGTTTTGTGACAGATATGCTGTACAGCAACAACACTGCAGTCATTTTTTCTCCTTTTACCATTTTTTTTTGAGGCAGACATAAAACATTTCATGCACTTTAAATGTAATTGCTGTTCACATTGCTGTTTTCTTGACATTATTTCATCATCATGCTACAACAATTAAGAAAGTAAAGACAAATACATCTCGCAGGGAGAAGGAAAGGTGGTTTAGTTGTTTAAGAAAAACATACGCTGCTCTTTAGTTTTCCTCAATACTGAACCCTGAAACAGAGAGCTGAGCTTAAAGGGTTTTTGTTCATGTGAATCATCAGTCAGATTCAGTGTTACATTAGACAACGGTCTTAAAGCAGCTTTAATCTGATCAGGAATAATGCTGAAGCTGGATATTTATATTGAGATCTATTTTGAGATCTAGTATATGCTAACGTTTCAAATGGTCACTTACTGATTCATAATAAGTTGTCAGAACTTTTCAAGCACAATGACTAATTCATCTTCTGTATTTGTATCTTGTTTTCCAGTATCAAGAAACATTTACTTTATAAGAACAAACGACAAGATATTAAGCCTCGATTTCTGAAAAATGTATATATATTTAGTGAGTTTTTTTTGCTTAAAACAAGAAAAATGATCCGCCAGTGCATGGGGTCAGAAAATAAACTTGTTTTCCCTTTGAATTAAGTTCATTTTTCTTACCGCCAGATTTTTTAAAAGCAGAAATCCACTTTAATTTAATAAATTTCTCAGAAGACAAAACTTAATATATTTTTATGTCATTTTGCTTTTCAAGTAAATGCATCTTGATTTTAAAAATGTTTTTACTGCAAAAAATGTTCGTCAGTATTTTATTTTGTTTTTCTTGCACACATTTCTAAAGATTCTTACTTTATACTTACAAGATATTAAATCTTGTTCACTGAAAAATGTTTCAAAATTAAAACATGTGATTTTGTTTAAAACAAGAAAAAATATCTGTAAATGGGGTCAGAAAAAGAAATCTTGTTTTTCTTTTGAATTAAGTTTATTTTTCTGAACCCCACTGGCAGATGTTTTTTTTTCTTTTTTTTTTTCTTGTTTTAAATGTAAACTCAGTTCATTTTGACACATTTTTCAGTAAACAAGACTTTGGTCTAAAAGTAACTTTGCTTCTAAAGTAAATGTATCTTGACTTAGTATTTTTAGATATTTGTGTGTGTATATATTTTCTTCAGTGTGGTGAAACAATGACCCACAGCATGTTATTTTTCCCCTTACAATATTTTATAGGAAGAATCAATAGTTGTTAATGTGTGATGAGAGATCCAGGCTGTTATTTCCTGGTTGGGAGGAAGTCGGTGTGATTAGATATCATTAAATAAACCTCTGTAGGTTTAAGCACACGAGCGAGCGGGACCCACACCGGGACCCACCGGCCCGTCCCACGTGCCTCATAGTGCCTTTGAATTTGCAAGCTGTGGGATTATTAATGCAAACAGCAGCTCTCTGCAGTGTACAAATCACGGTGTACAAACACTCGCGCTGCTCTATGGGTATTAATTATGCCTCTGTGATGAACTACTGGTACAGAGGGACCGAAACAGAATTATCTGTGTCTGCAGAGGCTCTCGGCTTAAACTCTATGCTTCTGGTTGGTTATCATCTTCTCAAGAAAAAGAAATAGAATTCTGGGTTTTAAACAGTAGCATGCTTTCACTACATTGCAATGTCTACCTTAGTGATTAGAATTAAACGTGTTTGTTTTGCATTGCATAAAAATCGACTTTTGGCAGTCCGGTAGATAAGAGTCAAGGTCAAGTCGAGTGCATTGCATATTCCCTGCTGTATTGTTGTATATTGCTCATTCTGGCAAATGCAGGTCATCCTTGTGGTCAACATACAGAACATTTGCATACTTCACAGAGTATGAGCTACACATTACTGCAAAAATAGTATTAATGTTTGTATGCTTTTTTGCCATATGTTTTTTTATACACAGTATAGGCAGAATACTATACAGTAGTGGACAAAAGTAATGTCCGGAGAGGGTCGTTTTTTTTTTTTTTGGCCCTACAAATTCGATTAAACGATCAAAATATGAGGAATATATTTTATATTTTTAAAGTATTTTAAATATGAAAGAAAAACAAAACACTAAACTTGGTTAGCATATTTCTCTGACAAAATTATTTGGCAAAAAAGGCAAACTACAGCTGAAGATTTTATTTTTTTATGCAAATTTTTTTATTAAAAATGCATAGAAAAAAAAGTTTTTTTATGAAACTTGTTTTTGCATGTTCATAACTTCTTTGGACTATATAAAATGATATGATCAATAAGTTATGACAACATTTATTTTTTACATTGCTTTAACTCATCAAAATAAGTTAAGCAGTTTTCAACAACTTTATAAGTTATACAAGATTCAACAAAAATGTTAAAGTCATTTTTAATGTTAAAGTTGAAATTACTTAAACATCAAAGTGGATTGTACTTTAAAATTGAAGGAAGCAAAATTCCAAGCACAACTATGCAAAATGCGGACAAAATCTTCAACACATTTTTAAATAAAGGGTGAAAATGTAAATGTAGTTTTTCTTAGTTTTCATTTCAGTTTTAGTTGAACTTTAAATGAAAGTGAGAAATGTTGGCAACTAACTGAAATACAGTATATATTTTATATTTTATTTTATTTCAGTTAAAATTTATTTTAAGTAATGAAAATGTCATTTTTTTATGGTTTTAGTTAAACCCTGGAATGAATGACACAATGGATATCCCACAATGCAATGCACTTGACTTGACATTTTTTTTTTTTTTTTTTTACACAATGTTACATTAAAAATTATAATGCATTTTTTTTTATATATGTAAGTTGATAACTAGATTGCACTCGTCATATCAGGTCAATAATGTACCATGCATACTGTTTATTGCATAATGTATATTTCACATATTTTAACAGTAGTATGCCATTTCCAAGGTTAAGTTGAGCCCTTTGCATTCTGGGATCTCACGGCACATCTGTCTGTGTATGCAGGGCGAGTCCTCGTGTCCCAGAGCTGGATTCTCTCAGCCGGTGGTTTATTCTTCACAGGTCGTTTCTGCATCGTGATTTGTATAGTTTCATCTCTTATTATTCAAGCCTCTCCTCCTGCACCACAGAGGTTTTAGATATTCATTAGTCTTCATTAGGCCAAAACACAAAGAGCACAAAGAATTAACAAATCTCCCCAATGCACCGTGGCACGTCCTGCTATTGCAATAGCCTGCTTTTTTAGTTTTTTTTGTTATTGGAGAAAGAAGGGATAAAGTGAGAGAAAGACAGAGAGAGTGTCAGACCCAGCATTCAGAGATTGAATTTAGGGGGGATGGATGTGTCACAGACGCACACGTGACTGGACTGTAATATGTACGTGATTTAACATAGAACCAAAATGAAGGTCTTCAAAACCTAAAAGAAAGTCTTTTAAATCACACAGATTATTTGGATGAACTCAGTAAATATGCATACTCAATGACTCTGAATCTGGAGTACTAATTACAAAAACATATGTTCAAATGCATTCATCACACATTCTGCATCAGCGGTTGGAAAGTTACTGTGCAAAAACTTTTATTTCCGTGTAAACGCGTCCAACAGAAGTTTCCGTCATGCATCTGTCCCTTAATGAGGACAAGCATAAGGTGTAGAATATCGACACTGAGATCTGGCATCTGTATAAATTCATCTGCAGATAAGACACATCTGTCAACATTCAGCACATTTGTAAAGCATCGCTTGGAATGTAGTTGGTATGACTGGCAGCCGATACACAAACTACTGAGGTAGAACTCGTGTCTGCAATGCATTTGAAAAACATGGTAATATTTCTATTTTCATAACAGCACCAACATTATGCAGTAAAGCCCCTGTTGACACTGACATTGACTTTGATAGCCATGCACCTGGAGTCATTAGTTTTCAATGACAGCAGGCGATTTCTAAGTGAGTTTGTTTTGTGCATTGAGAATCTTTTTTATGATGTGATGCATTATGCACAAGTGCAGTTGATACAAACTACACAGAGTCGTACATCACTGACACTATTTATTTGGGATGGCGATATATTGACCTTGATAATGTAGCAGCAGAATTATGACTGTCAAGCACTTAATCACATGCATTACAAAACAAAACCTTGTTAAACTGCATTTGAATCTGGTGGTTGGACAAACATGTATTCCTGCTCGGTGCATTTTATATTGTCATTTTAAATTAAATGTAAGAATTATTTTATACTTGTTTATACACCACCGATCAGTTTGGGGTCTGTAAGATTTGTTTATATTTTTGAAAGAAGTCTCTTATGCTCACCAAGACTGCCTTCATTTGATCAAAAAAAATAGTTAAAAACTGTAGTATTATTCTGTGTTGGAGAAAGTTGCTTTAAAAAGTAATTAGTTACAATATTGCATTACTTTTTCTTATTTGCACTGTAAAAAGTGATCAGTTTACTTACTTAAAAAAAGCGAGGAAACCCGTTGTCTTAAAATTAAGTAAATAAACTTAATGCGTAAGTGAAAAAATTAAGTTATGTGAACTTGACAATTCCATATAACTTAATTTTTTCAATTACGCATGAAATTTAAAAGTACACTGATAAAAAAGATTTTGTGGTAAAGTAAATACTACAGAAAAAAACAATGTAATTTACATGAAAAAGTTAGTTCAGGCAAGAGTTAAAAAAAATTAAGTAAATTCTATAGTACTCAATTCAAGCGTCTAGAAATGAAAGCGTAAAAATCAACGTTATAAAATGAAGTAAAATTACTAAACTTTTCTGATACTGGTGTTCCCATCATGCACTGGGCCTATAAAATTAATGAGGTTGATTTTTCAGTGTTTTCAAACTGTATTTACACTGTTTCATCATTGCTTTTGTTGTTAGGATTAGTAACGTGACATTTTGTGACATTTGGAGTTCATTTTCTACTCAAAATGACATATTCAAACACAAAAACGATCCATCAAATGTTACCGTCATTGTGTATTGTCTACCAAGTATTGAGGTCTCTGCGTTCACATGATGCATAACATCTGATATGTAGATATGCTGTCTTAAACAATATCTATTGTATTAATTACTTAGGTATTTTTTAAGTAAAGCATATACTTAATTCAATATTATATTGTTTGAGTGAAATGTATTGCAAAGGAAACTTCCACTAAATAAATATTTTAATATTTAGTTAAAATTACTTATTTTATTTGTTACTTTCACTTAACTTAGTTCAGTAGAGTTTACTTAATTCCATATTTGAAATTTACTTAAAAAATATGCGTGTGAAATTTACTTAAAAAATATTCGTGCAAAAACTTGCCAAAGAAAAATTTTGTACATTTTACTTATTGTTTTTTTCAGTGTAATGTGTTACTTTACTAGTTACTTGAAAAAAGTAATTTTATTATGTAACTCACGTTACTTGTAATGCGTTACCCCCAACACTGATTGTAATGTACAGTTTCATTTTATACAAACTACAGTACATTAAGTCATACATTACTGACACTTTATATGGGATGGCATATTTACCTTTATAATGTAGCAGCAAAATGCTAAATATGACTTTCTAAATTATGACTGTCAATAGCAATTGATCACATGCAATACAAAATACAGAAAAAAAACAACAATATTGCTTCCTGAGCAATTGCTTAGTGCAAAAATATTTTTTTTACTGCCTTGCATGTGAAAAATTACTTTTTTCTCTCTTTGTTTTGTAATATTAATTGAATGTTTTTCCGTGCCTCCGTTTCTCAAGATAAATGAGCAGTTTCTGTGCTCCTGAAATGAAAGTTAGCCGCATACTGACAGGTTGCTAAAAGGCAACGTTTAAGTTTAACAAAAGGTAGTTAATTAGTCCACTGCAGCAGACCAACGAAAGGCCGGCACGTTGATTATAAAGTGATTATAAACCCTTTGTTTCTGTCTTTCATGTATCTGAAAAATTCAATAAAAATACACCATTGCACATCGCTAGTCTGTATAAAAACAGATGAATTGCTGCTGTGACCTTTGCAAGAGCTCAAAGATGAAAGACCTTCGTCTACCGCGATTGGAAATTAGTGGACTTGCTCATGAGCTCTAAAATGCTCTTTAACCGCTTATGTTAAATTTGGTCACACTGGCAGTAAAGAATACAAGTGAATCTGTTTCTTAATTTATGTCAATTTGGCGGTCTTCCAGTCTCAGTGGACGATTGCATTTGTCTGGGCCGAACTGATTTATGACAATTACAACCTGCCTGTTGAGTGTCTGCTCTTTGAAAGGTTTACACCGGCTGAAGTGTGTGTCCACCACCTCATTGGGACGCTCAGCCCGTGCCAGGAGGTTGCAGTTAGATGGAGCACGCGGACTGCGCTGAGATCTGTGGAGCGTCTTCATGCTCAGGGTAGGATCTCACAGTAATAGTCCTCCATCATCGAGGCTTTGAGCTGAAATCTGAAAGATAGAAAGATGTTTTCTCATTTCCCATCTTGACTAAAGGGTCTTTCTGAAGGGCAAAGAATGATTCTGTCATAATAGACCCGCTGACATCATGTCATTGATGTCAATGGGTCACGACACACGTGATAACACTGAGATCAAACCTGGCTCAGGGCGTCTTGACATATTTTAATGTTCTGAGACTTCAGGTAACGTTTTATACAGTATTTTGGTCTTTTCCTTTATTTAATAAAATATGTGTAATGCATGAGGCTTATGGACTACTTTTGTTATGCTTTTTTATACAGTATCTTTTTATCATGCACTTTTACCATGTCCAGCATCTTGGATGATTTAACTAATATATATATATATATATATATATATATATATATATATATATATATATATATATATATATATATATATATATATATATGTTTCTTGAGCAGCAAATCATCATATTAGAATGATTTCTGAAGGATCATGTGACACTGAAGACTGGAGAAATGATGCTGAAAATGCAGCTTTGATCACAGGAATAAATTACATTCTAAAACATATTATAATAGAAAAAAATTTGTTTATATGATAAAAATAGTTTGTACTGTATTTTCGATCAAATAAATGCAGCCTTGGTGAGAAGAGACTTCTTTCAAAAACATTTAAAACAATGTGCAGACCCCAAACTTTTGAACAGTATAAGAATAACTACATTTAATTTAAAATGAATGTTGATGAAAAATACTAGAATTATAACCTGTTCTGGTTAGGAATACGTGTTTGTCCAACCAATAGCAGATGGAGATGCAATTCTTTGTGCCACTGAAATTACACATTTGACCTTTAAAAAAATTCTATTAGAATCAATGTAAGTTAAGTTTCGCATTTGCTTCATATAAGAATCTTTATGGAGCCACTTTTGGAAAGAAATGTACAGTTTATACTGTTCAAATACATATCTCTTTCTGATGTGTTCTGAAGCGCTGTTATTGTCTAGCTTTCTAATTATATTGAGAAAAGGAGGTTATTTTCTAGAAGTGCCCAAAAAAGCTAACAAAACCCCTTTTTATTTAGTTGATGGGGACAGTGAGCGCATCAAACCGTCTCAGCGTGGAGGACAGCTCTGGGAGCGAGCGCACCGCTGCGGGGTAGAGCACAGGGCCCTGTGGGGGACTGCCGTGTCCCAGAAATCTCTTCCCTCTCAAACTCCTGCGGATCTCTAGGGGCCGCGGGAATCACTCTCAATCCTGCCTGCTGTGTGTGAGGTGGCGAGGTCTTTAGCAGCCCTTTCCCTCGGTGGGACAAACTCTATAAGCAATGATGGGGGAAGGACAGACGTCGGACTGTGCTTGTAAAAGGCGACCCCTAGACACATGAGCCCTCTTTAGGTGCGGCACAGCTAGTTCTGTCTATACAACATTCTCTACATGGCTCTTTGGAGATCTGAAAACATCTTGACGTTACATTATAGGTCAGTCAGGGGTGCGTATCCCCAAAAGCATCGTTGGTGAAGTTCCATCGTTACCAGCATAGTTCAACGAATCAATGTTTTCCGAAACCATAGTTCCAACGAACATTCGCGAACAGCATCGTAAAGTTGTGTGGTTGTAACTGCAGCTCTCGACCTGTGGTTAGAAACGGTTTCTTGCTAGAATGACACATGGTCTTAAATACTGTAGGTCTTTCTCTTGGCACAACGAGCAAGCAACATGCAGTACATTCTATGGGCCCTATTTTAACGATCTGAAATGCAATCAAACGCGAAACGCAAGTTACTTTGTGGGCGGGTCCCGACGCAAATCTAAAATGGGTTGGTCTGAAGTAGCTTCATTATTCATAGGTGTGGTTTGGGCGTAACGTGAAATAAACCAATCAGAGCGTCATCTCACATTCCCTTTAAGAGCAGGCGGGCTTGTTCCATGGCGGTTTGCTATTATAACGGCGGATTTGCCAGGCGCACGCCAGGAGCGGTTCACAGCCGAGGAGACCGACGTTCTCGTCAGGGCCGTAAAACACAGAGGAGTGACATTGGAGATGGAGAAACCCACCCAAATTAGCTTTGGTTAAACAGGCGTATAATAATTTGGGTAAATATGTAAGCTAGATTTATGCCTATTTTTTCACATCTTCACGGACACCACAATGATTGTTTTCTGAAACTGCAAAATAGCACCAGGGAACGTTTGCGCCGGAACACGCCTCTTCTTTTCGCCGAACCGGCTCCGGGAGCGCAAGTTCATTCCCTAATTTACCAACGTGCGTCTGTGGAGGGAAAAGTCTGCAGTGCGTCAGGTGCAAAATAGGAATGATACATGCGTCGGTGTACAAAGTCAATTACGCTGGGTGAAAGATAGGGCCCTATATCTTTTATTCCAAATGTACGCAAATTCTCCTATTCTACCACTGCATCTGAAATCGCATACTGTATTCCCAGCTAACAGGGAACGTTCCCGCAACTTTCACTAACATTCTTTAAAAGTTATGTGAATGTTAGGTAAAAAACGTTCTTAAAATAATGTTTATGGAACGTTCTTATAATGTTGTTAATAGTTAATATACATTCTCGTAATGTTGAGAGAAAACGTTCTTAGAATAACAATCTCAGAACATTCTTGTAATGTTATTTTTATATGCTGAATGTTTTTATAATGCTATCATAAAACGTTCTGAGTACAACATTCATGGAACGTCCTTACAATGTATTACTTAATGGATGTTCTCGTAATATAGAGAGAAAACGTTGTAAGTACAACATTCATGGAACATCCTTACAGTGTTATTTTTACTTGATGAACATTCTCATGACACTCATGATGACGTTTTTATGATGTTTTTTTAATAGTTGCTGAATGTTTCTGGAATGTTTGCATAAAATGTTGTTGCGTCGTTGAACGGGAAACGTACCCTAGTTCAGCATTTTAGTTCTCGGTATCATCTTTTATTTAACCAGTGCAATTCTGTACCTTCCCAAATTACTAATGGACATCGCTCATCCAGTCATTCCTTATGATATTTAAAATTGATAAATATATTAACCATATTATATTTTTCACAAATTATATATTTTATGATTATTAGATGATGCATTTATCTAGCACAGAAATATTTAGTATTTACATTTTAAATATTTAAATAAGAATTTAAATATTTAAATGAGACACCATTAAACTTTGAGCAATTCATTTTCACAAAATGCAACTTTAAAGTCAATTAAAAAAAGTAAACGTCTGGATTTTTACAACTTGAATGAAGGAGATGAAGACACAATATTTTACTAATTAAAATAAGACCTAAAATGTGGCACAGGGATTTTTTTTAACCAGTTTATTGACATAAACCAGCCTGTTACCTATTGTAAGTTAGACGCATTTTTAAACAGACTATTGCATAACATTGATGCTCTGAACAGATACTAGAAAAAAAGACTCATATACTGATTTCAGAGAGAAATCCTCAGGAGAACATTTGCCATCGCCGCCAGCAAACATGATCTTGTTTCATAGCAGCGGTATGTTGACAAGTAAATGTTTATGAATACAGGTTTTTCCATGATAGATGGTTCCCTTCTGCATTTTTTCCTTTGGTAAGGTGTCACCTGCGTATGACTAAAGGGTTCATCAAAGTTATATAAACTGACAGAGATAGATGATACCCCTCAGAACACTAACGGAGGTGCTTTGGCATAATCCATCAAAATTAAGTTTGCACTTCCCTTCTTAAATGGACCAAAGAGGTCTCGTGCATTCTGCCTTTTTTTTTGTCACCTAATGTGGAGAACGCAGAAGACTCCTCTCATGCTTTAGAGCATGCATTTAACAATTTACCTGAATAAACCCATCAAACAGTCACCCGATTTGCATAGCGTCTACACGCTTGAGTAAATGCATACCTTATTCCTTAAACGGTCTTACAAATACATTTATGTTGAAATGAAGTGGTGCTTCGGGCAGCAGACTGCACAAGGGACGGGAAGAGACACAAATCTGCATTTCATTTCTGAACGACCTCCAAAAAAGCACAACCCGCCATCGGCCTGAAGGGAAAGAGAAAGCCAGAGGAAGATATGATTGTGTTACAGGCCTGAGGGATTCATTCCTGAAAACAAGATTTATACGCCTTTTTCTTCCTAATAAACCATATGAGAACTATTTATCGATCATTCAAAATCCTTTGAATCATTTTAATCTCTCTCTTTAATAACTACATTAGTCTTCTATCAGTTGCTCAAGCCACTAGCTCTAAAATTACATTTTGAATTTAGCAACGGAGGGGTTGGATTAGATGCGTAAGAAATTCTTCCTATACACAAGAGCGTTTTAAGAACAAAAACTTGAGGTGTTGTAACTCTAGTATAAGCCGAATCATTCCCTTACAATATTTTTAAGGTAGCTTAGAGTTAACCAGTTTTACTGTAGCATTACTAGCATTATTTTATGGTGAGAAATGGTCGAGTTCATATTGAGATCTCTGACTATTGATTGAAAACTTGGGTATCTTGGCAAATCTGAGCACATCGTTGAGTTTTTTTTTTATTTCAGTTTTAATGTCATTGCTTTTTTCAATTTAATCTCATTGCTGTCTGTGAGAAAACAGCTGAGATATCAAGATGTCGTCCTGTGGTTTTTCTTTCCCATTGGCAGGGAATGGAGAACATGTAGAGTGAAGAAGTGTGTGAGTGTGAGGAATGAGTAAAGCTGATTAAAAATCCTCCTCAGATTTTTTAATCAGAAGGTGTGTTGTGGCAGATGGCCTTTGCTTTGACTGTATCCTGGCCTCCCACACACTAACACAGGCATTATTCTTACCCATCAGCCCACTCAGACTCCCAGACACTGAACACTGACCGTCAACACACTCCTGATGGCTGAATGAGAGCTTCAGAAAGCACACAAACCAACAAAGGGATATTCCCCCCATAAAAAAATCCCCAAATTTTCTTTGGTATAAAAAACCCCAAACAATAAAAAATCTTTTATTCAATTTTTTTATTTAATTTATGTTGCCAAGAAGCCAACCACAATCAAAAAATCTCAATTTGATCTTGAGTATTTCTCATTATATTCTTCCAAGACCAACTGATCTGAGCTGCTATAGGCTTCAATCATTTTACTATGTCAACTATTGATTCATTTACATCTGTATTTATTTCTCTCAAATACTTTATTTTATTTCTTATTTTATTAATTCATTTGAATTAAAACAATTTTTAATGTACATTACTTAAAGTTCAGAGTTGTTAAGATTTTGTAATGTTTTTGAAAGAGAACTTTTATGCTCACCAGCGAGGATGCATTTATTTGACTGTGAGATATTATTACAATGTAACCCCTAAATTGTCACCCTTCTTTTTGAGCACAGAAGTGACTATTGCTGAGGTGAATGCACTTTTTTTTTTAAGTTATAAAAGTTTAAGTTAACTGTAAAACAAATTTACTGTGCTAAACTTTTAGAAAAAAAAAAATTTGACTATAAAATTGCTATAAAATTAAAGCCATATGTCTAACCAAATTGTGTTTCAAATTTGAAGTTGATATCACGAAAATTGAGTTTTTGTTTGGCTATACCAAAAATAGCCACCAGGTGAGACCCACTCTCCATTGGATTTTTTAAAATGCGTTCTGTCACAAATTAATAAACGTGTCATTACTTCTATCACAAAACAGTCATCAAATATGGAACTTTTGAGTTTCAGACCTTTCGACGACGTGTTTTTTCAAGATTAGACATTTTTTGATTATAAAATAAAAAAATGTGTAGCCTAATATGAAACATGACACGTCCACTAGGGGGAGGAGCCTGCTAAAAGGTTTTAAAGTACCCTTCAAAATGGTTTTAACAGGATGAATTTTGAGTTTCTACGATTTCGATTGATACCAAATTTATGATGATTACGGAAATATGTGATAAGGAAAACAGGCAATAAATAAACTCAACAATTTTTTTAAAGAATTTTGTTGAATAGAAAGTTCAAAAGAACAGCATTTGTTTGAAATACAATATATATATTTGTATTATATTTGCTTTTTATTTTCTAAAAAAAAAAGCAAAAAAAATCTTACTGACCCCAATCTTTGTATACATGCTTGGCATAGTATTTACGTCTTTAGCGCACCGGCACATGCTAGCAGCAGTAGATTGATCCATAATAGCCACTTTTCAAGGCTAAGACATTTATCTGTGTGAAGAGACATAATGAACGCTTGATCTTACTGAGGCACGTAACGTCTACGACCTGTCCCACTTGAACCACACAAGCCAAAACGCAAATTGATGCAGTTCACAAACACAGAAACCAGCAAATGTTGTTAGCAATTCCCTCACTGACAAAAAATTCAAAAGAGATCATCAAAGGCAAACGTCTTCAGAGATACAAATCAGCAGAGTGTCTCTATACTGACAGCTGACGAGCATCATAATGAATGAACTGCATCGAGTCGGCTTCATAACATTTCTGAAAAACCACCATGGGTCTTTTGTGATTGCTCGTGAAATCTGAAAGGTTTGTGAATCTTGTTGGTTGTTGATGTGGAGTGGTTTAATTTAGTCTTTTTTTTACTCATTAATGTTATTCAGGTTTAATAAATCTGCATTTAGATCATCAAAACCTCTTATGAGACTCCAATTGAGTGGCAGTCCAGGGGCCTTATTAATAAAACGTGCAAATTTGATCTTAGAGTGTGTGCGTATATATGCTAAAATCCACGCCAACGTTCAGATTTATAAAAAACTGTCTTTGATGTGAAAAAGTGCAGGTTTTAAATAGACGAATGCACTTTCCTTGAGGCAGAGAGGCAGAGTTCTGAAGCTGCAGGTATTTGGAAATCAAAGCAGCAATAATACTAATAAAACCCTGTTAGCATAATTACATTAAAGTTCAATTATTTAGTATGCGTAATCTAGTTCCACACATGTACATTATTTCAGCCAATCTATAGGCTTTGAAATGGCCTGTAATGTAATGCATTTGTGTGTGTGGCGTATGTTAATTTTTTGTGCATACGTTTGTTTTCTGTGAATCACACATGCACACATTTGAGAAATGATATTAGATCAAATGTAGGACGAACTCTACGCAACATTTTATAAATGAGACCCCAGGAGAGGTTGCTGAAAAAGCATGGGCTTTTATGTGTTCTTATTAAAAAAAAGAGTAAATAATGAATAGTGCAAATCGTCACTTTTTCGTCACTTTCAACCATGCTTCAATATCCGACGCACAAAGCACCCTTTAGCGTCCATATGAGACGCATAACCCTACCACATACCTAAACCTACCCATAACCGAAGCGTCACATATGGACGCTAAAGGGTGCTTTGTGCGTCGGACATTGACGAACTTTCGAAAGCGTCAGTTACATGACGCCTAAACCTACCCATAACCGAAGCGTCACATATGGACGCTAAAGGGTGCTTTGTGCGTCGGATATTGAAGCATGGTTGAAAGTGACGAAAAAGTGACGATTTGGGGTGAGAATGTGTTGCAAAACAATGTACAGAGTAATTTAGAGGATATCACACCTTTTATGAGTAAAAACAGGCATGCATATAGCAATGAAACCAATTTAACTGTAAAAAAATGATATCTGCATCGCTAATTTCAATCCGACCAGAAATAGACAAAAAAAAAAAAAAAAAAGATTGTTAAACTCACTACTAATCCAACGATTTTTCACTTTGTATTTGAGAGTGATACAAGAAAGCATCATATTACTGGTGTACCATTAGTATACAACTTTGATATTTTGCTCTGCTAGTGTCCATTGAATGCCAAACGATGTTATATCAGCAGAAATATTAATGATGCTACTGTCATCACAAAGCACACACAGTACACAAAACACAGTGTATAGCATACAAAGAAACAATGGTGACGCTTTAGATTACAGCCCGGAAAGTACTGCATAATTAAAATGAAAGTACAGTATAACTTTCGGTAATTAAAGTGTACCTATAAAGTACTTATGTGTAAGTATAGGGGAACAATATGTTAAGTCTTGGGAATAAAGGTGTAACAACCAGGAAAATACTGCGTAATTAAAACAAAATTACAGTGTAACTTTCGGTAATTACAGTGTACCTATAAAGTACTTACGTGTAAGTATAGGGGAATTATATGTAAAGTTTTGTGAATAAAGGGGTAACAACCAGGAAAATAACAAATTATTTAGGCAAATTATTTAGATTATTTAAGTATTTTAGAATCTTACTTTTGGGAGCAATTTAGCGAGTAGGCTACATACACTGCACCTTTTTGTAATAATAGTGTATAAAAATACATAAAGGCTTTTTTTTAATTGCAGGGTACATATCAGTGCATTTATAAAGTAGGCTAATTTGTTATTATTGCAAAGGTGCACTGATTAAGCTTCAAGGCAAGTAAAACTATTGCAACTTTTTATTTTTTTAAATGCTAGGAAAATATACTCTTGTTTCATGTAGTTACAGGGTAAGTGTGACATTGCGGGCTGTAAATTAAAGTGGTGCTTCTTACCCTCTTGTTTCATGTAGTTACAGGGTAAGTATGACATTGCGGGCTGTAAATTAAAGTGGTGCTTCTTACCCTCTTGTTTCATGTAGTTACGGGGTAAGTATGACATTGTGGGCTGTAAATTAAAGTGGTGCTTCTTACCCTCTTGTTTCATGTAGTTACAGGGTAAGTACAATAAAAACACATGTACACACACAATCTGACATCACTTGGAAAACCTTTATTTGAAAAACAACTTATTTCAAAACAGATTTACAACATATTACACTTCTTATTCTTTATTATTTTAAAAAAATCAACTTTTCATTTCAAATACTAAAGTCCTGACAGAAAGTAACATGTTTTGTCCTTTTTTGTCCCTCTTGGTCCTCCTCTTCTTTTTCTATCGTTCCACTGATTAGCCTAATCTTAAGAAGGAGTCTTTTCTATTCTGTATTATGTATTAAAAGAAAATACAGTACACCCAGAAATGTTCTCATAATTTACTCATCTTTTCGCTACCGATCAACTGTCACCAGCGAGTGCATGAGAGTCGGCTTCATAGGGTCGGCTTGAATGGCTTCACGTTTCACCATTGCATTCTCACGGGAGTTTGATGTGAAACTCGCGCGAGAACTGGTGTCTGTTCTTCTGCATGGTTTGTTTTTCATTATTATTATTATCTGTTATTGTTTGTATTTTGTTGTAAGCAATAATGAAAACATAAAAAAAAAAAAAAATTCAACATTCGGTTTTTCGGTGCGCTTACGTCACGCTTTAAATTGTCAAGCGTAAACTTACTCAACCCTCTCATGAACGCGCAGGTGACAGTTGGTCGGAAGCGATAGTCTACAGTTTGACATTTTTTAATATTTGGTATTTTTCTTACAAACGCTTATCGTTTCACTTCAGAAGACATTGATTCATCCATTGGGGTCGTATGGATTACTGTAGTTATTGTTGTATGTGCTGTTGTCAACTTTTAGGAACACATGAGCTTGCATTATATGCATTCACAGAGATTATTTATTTTTCTAAAAACTTTTGTTTGTGTTAATCTGAAGAAGGAAATTCGTATACATCTCGGATGACATGAGGGTAAAAGATGAGTAAATGGTGAGGACATTTCTGTACTGTATTTTCTTTTAACACATAATACAGAATAGCAAGAGACATGTCATGGGATTCCTTCTTAAGATTCATCAGTGGAAAGAAAGAAAAAGAAGAAGAGGAACAAGAGGAGGAGGAAACCAAGCAAGAGAAACAAATTGCTGTAAATCCGTTTTGAAATAAGTTGTTTTTCAAATAAAGTTTTCCAAGTGATATCAGATTTTGTGTGTGTACGTAGCCTATGTTTTTATTGTACTTACCCCGTAACTACATGAAACAAGAGGTTAAGAAACACCACTTTAATTTACAGCCCGCAATGTCATACTTACCCTGTAACTACATGAAACAAGAGGGTAAGAAGCACCACTTTAATTTACAGCCCGCAATGTCACACTTACCCTGTAACTACATGGAATACTTAGTCTAAATAATTTGCCTAAATAATTTGTTATTTTCCTGGTTGTTACCCCTTTATTCCCAAGACTTTACATATTATTCCCCTATAACACGTAAGTACTTTATAGGTACACTGTAATTACCGAAAGTTACACTGTAATTTCATTTTAATTACGCAGTACTTTCCGGGCTGTAATCTAAAGCGTTACCGAAACAATAATGAACATGTCTAGCAACCCAGTGCCATGCATGGTAATATAATATAATTCTGAACCTCTACTATCTATGAAAACACCCCAAAACATTTGGCATGTGGACCCAAACTTGCTCAGAGCTCAACTTGTCTGCAATGCATTATTGGTGGCACTACAGTATTTTATTCTATTTCTGACTAGCAGGACACCCTGGGCGAGTTTAAACAGAGCTCCTCCCCCAGGGGAAGCCTCAGAGGTTAGATAAAAAAAATAAAAAAAAGTATTGTGGCAGGATCCCGAAAGAGACGAGATGGTTTGAATGGAAGTCAATGGAAGGAGATGTGTGGAAACAGCTTGTCACATCATAAATTGACTTACGGTTCGTAACAGTTTTGCTATTTTGCATTTATTTTGGAGTGAGCTACATCATTTTATATTTTTATAGTACCAAAAAAAATAAAAGTTCACAATTTTGCAACACTATACATTTAATTATATGTGTTCTGTAAACAAAGATTGACTGCTATACAACTTTGAACAAAAAATGCAAAAAGAAAAAAATATATATATTTGCCTCCCCGTACAAATCACCAATCATAATCAAACACAGATAATCTCTCTAGAGCATAATGACACAGTAGAGAGTCAAAATATTGGTGAAATCTCAATTATTATTGGATCAAAACAAGTGAAAGACTGACTAACAAGGTTGTAGATAAATCTAATGAAAGGAGGATAGAGTTCTACATGATGGAGTTGATCTTTCTATTGTTCACAGACTGAAGATGGTGTGATTTGTTACAACTATTGGGATGGTGATTGGAAAGATTATCACGTGTTGTTAATTATCAAGACTAAAATAAAGATGTCAGGGAAAGATCCACTTATAGAAGCATCATTATCTGATAAAAGATGTGATAACACCTACTGCAATCTTTTATGTGCTTGATCAATATTGATAAACTCCCTCATGGACCACTGCCCACATTACTTTTCCCCCCATGAGGTTCACTTTTTTTTGCACCAAAGCACACAATTTACATAACGATTTTATAACCATGACTTCTTCTGTACACTAATTTCTTAGTTTAGTACTGTTCTGAGCAACCATCATTTGTATGGATGGCCATATGCATATGGAAATTATATGCAGATAAAGGTCATGCATAAGAAAAGAAAAGTGTGGAAAGTTGCACTTCTAGGGGGAGGAGCTTTATGCACAATCCGGTGTTGTAAAACTATTCAAAATAATTTTCAGTAACTGAAATAAATCTGAAATAAAATATAATATAAATATTAGATGAAAAACCTAAACATAAAAAAAAAAAAAGAAAGGCAAATACAAATGAATTTACTCAAATACACAAGTACTAAAATTACTAAAACTGAAATAAAAATATAGCAAAAACAAAAGCACATACAATTACTTAATTACCTGAAAACTGCTTTTTATTAAATTTTTTTGAAAAATGTGACAATGATGTACTAAAAGCGTGAAAAGTTTTTCCCTTTGTGCAAAGTTTTGCGTAGAAACGTTCACAAGTTTTTTAAACAAGTTTTCTAGCACTGTTGTTGTGTAAATGAACGGCCAAAACACATTAAAAGTGTTCAGTTTTTAAAATAAAATAACACGGTCTTTATGCAGGATCTGGCAGACATTTTATATATATATATATATATATATATATATATATATATATATATATATATATATATGCAATGTTTTATATGTAAACCTCCAGCCATTTAGGAATAATACTATTTAACCTCCTTCCAACTGAACTGGGTGGATTTCTATTAGAAAGACGGGCTATCATTTATAAATCCAGTGTGTGTGTGTGTGTGTGTGTGTGTGTGTGTGTTCCCATGCTCACATGTGGCCCTCTCTTCACCTCCTCATGGACTCTTAGGATAAATCTCCCGCACCTGCTGGCTTGTTCTCAGTAATGTGTGGTTATTCTCTGGTGTCGTGTCTCGTGTAATTCCTCCTGCAGTCTCTTCACCCCTGGGATCTGGATTACCACCGTCACCATTTTGCTGGAGAAACATTAGATTAATTGTAAAGCTCCAAAAAGTGGGACAGCTGCATATTTCATGTGCTGCCACGAAGACATGAAGAATATCTCACTCTTCTCTTTCTGTCTGATTTCCTCTCTCTCTTTTCTTTATGCTCCCTAGAGCTGCAGGCGTTTCTGAGGGAGGGAAAGGGAGAAGGAAAAGGTTAGTGTGAACGAGAGGAAAAGGCTGGAATGGTTTGATAAAATGATAGCGCTCTCCTCGCTGTATAATCTCAGTGAATGGGTGCCGATCAAGTGTGGCACAGCACCTGCGGATGGTTCCTCACTATTGCCCGTCCTACCTCTTTACTCTTTATCATTTCTGACTTGTGCAATCTATACACCTATGTCAGACTCAAGTGTGTGTGTGTGTGACACTTCTGATCAGGGTGTTTGTGTGCAGTGCTGGGAAAGGTACTTTGAAATCGTAATACATGAAAAAAGAAGAATGTTGGATTTACTTAAAATCCAACTAGTGTCTAGAGTTTCTACCTAACTGTGTAAACTAGTTCCTAAAACCCACAATTAAGTTGTATGGACTAAAAACTGTAATAAATGAGACAAAGGTTCTTAAGGTAAAGACGGTAGGGAATTTGTTAGTTGTGTATTGAATACCCTACTGTAAAATCCAGCATTGCAGGTCACTAGCATACTGGTCCACCAGCTTGACCAGTATAAACCAGCCTGAACCAACATGGAATTTATGGTGATTTATGCTGGATTTGTTCTTGCAGGGTACATTTTCATTTTGCTTGATTTTATGTTAAACTTAACAAATGATCAGCATGTTTCCATGGGCAATTTCAGGTGCTAAAAAAGCTGTACCCGAATTGCTCGTCCGAGTGGAAAAATGATGTACAGTACTGTTGCCAGATATTGATTACAGAAAATCACCAAGATACAGTTGATGCCAAACTAACTCAATCAAATGAACAAAAAGTAAATGTATATTTATATTTATGTATATGTATATTCTCCCAAATTTTTGACAATCAATAGACAGACAGACAGACAGACAGACAGACAGACAGACAGACAGACAGACAGACACAGATAGATAATTGGATGGATTGAGATAGATAGATAGATAGATTGAGATAGATGGATAGATAGATGGATAGATAGATAGATATAGACAGACAGACACAGATAGATGGATAGATACTGTAGATGGATTGAGATAGATAGATAGATAGATAGATAGATGGATTGAGATAGATAGATACTGTAGATAGATAGATAGAGACATAGATAGAGACAGACAGACAGACAGACAGACAGACAGACAGATAGATAGATAGATAGATAGATAGATAGATAGATAGATAGATAGATAGATAGATAGATAGATAGGTAGGTAGATAGATAGATAGATAGATAGATAGATAGATAGATAGATAGATAGATAGATAGAATTACAGAGAGACAGAGAGGTGATGGATAGAATGTTTAAATGTTTAAATTTGTACCCAGAGAGTCAAAACCTGACAAAATCTCCAAAAACATCCCTTTAGGGACGTCCTCATGTGTAAATCTGGTATAAAAATACCATATAAAAGTTTTTTTTAAATGCAGAAAGTTTTGTGTGATGGACAGGTTTAGGGTCGGGTTAGTGTGAGGGGAGTGTATTTGTACAGTGTAAAAACCATTATGTCTATGCAATATCCCCATTTAGATAGCGAAGTAAACGTGTGTGTGTGTGTGTGCGCGCGCGTGTGTGTGTGTGTGTGTGTGTGTGTGTGTGTGTGTGTGTGCGCGTGTGTGTGTGTTATCACTGATCCTCAGCAGCTGTGTGTGTCTTGCGCGTCGTCCCGCAGCAGGTGTGAGATTACGGCGAGCTCTTCCTCTATCGCTGAACAGATGTGAGGGGTATTAGACGTGTGTTTGTGCATGCACACATGCACACACACACCTCAGCGCGCTGTTGAAGATCTTCCACTGACCCTGGATCAGAATCCCCAGCGTCTGCTCCCTGTGCAGAACACGCATCACGTCACCTTTGACCCTCCGCTGTGAGGGCCGGTATGAGAGGATCACAGCTGGGGTTCACGCTCACTCCATCGGGGGCTTCATCGCTGGCTCTACTAGTGCAGGTCGTGGTGTATTCGGCGTATGGAGAACATGTATTGAAAGACCACATTATCTGCACATCATTTGAAAAATGTAGGGTCAGTGAGAGATATTTAAATGTTATGAAGGAAGTCTCTTCTGCCCATCAGGACTGCATTTATTTGATCAAAAATACAATCAAAACTGTAATATTGTGAATTATCATTTTCTTTCTGTTTTCTGTTTAAATATATTGTAAAATATGCATTTTCTCCTGTGATCAAAGCTGAATTTTCAGCATCATTACTCCAGTCTTCAGTGTCACATGATCATTCAGAAATCATTCGAATATGATGATTTGATGCTCAAGACACATTTCTGATTATAATCAATGATGAAATCAGTTGTGCTGCTTCAGGTTTTAATCGTGAGACATTTTTTTCAGGCTTATTTGATGAATATAAAGTTCAAAAGATCAGCATTTATGTGAAATAGAAATCTTCTGTAATGTTATACATGTCTTTACTGTCAAGTTTGACGAATTTAATGCATCCTTTCTGAATAAAAGTATTAATTTCTTTCAAAAAACAAACAAACAACGGCCATATTAAAAGCATCCCAGAACAGACTTTCCGAAATACTAAAAGAAATGAAAGACTTTGCCTTTAGATTAACTTTATATTTTCTTACCTGGCTGATACTTCTAGCCCTGACGCTGTGTATCTTCCCACCCTCTTCACACGCCGTCTTCATCCAATATGTTGGAAATCGTCACATCCGGGTTTTTTTGATCACGAAATTAAACCCTTGATGATTGATAATTAAGTATAGTGGAAAATTATACAGGTAAGTTAATTAAACGCAATACAATATTGTTTTGGTGGTAAAAGAAATATATGTATGTTACTTTAACAAAAATTATTTGGGTAAAAAGAACAGTGCAAAAATATATATTTGATTGAGTGTTGCTGAATACTGAATAGCCTATCTGTTGATACTGTATGTTGAAATGGCCGGTCATATGTTAACAAGCTCATTACAATGCCAGTTTCTGAACAAGACAGATTTTTGAAGCTTTTAAATAAATGTTTTCTGGGGATTAGGAAGGAGTTTTGAATTCTGAATACTAGAGCATGTTTACAAAACTCATCATAACTCTTTTATTTCAAAAGATCAAAAGAAAAGTCCTGTTTTATATTATATGGCCTTATTCATCGGGGGTATACGATGCCGGATCAAACTTGATACGAAGTGGTATCAAACATTTACAAAGCTTTACAAAGAAATATCTGCCTTGTGGACTGACGTCAAAAGATGATGTGTTTCATGAGGGAAACTCTCACTTACTAGTGGAAACAGAGCCCTATTGTTCAACTTCTGTAAAAAAAACGAGGTGATATAAAGTTGATGTTCTACTGCATGTCTCAACAGCGGGAAATGAAAGTGTGTGAGCTGTCAGTGCAGCATGAAGAAAATGGTTCGCCAGCAAGGTTTTTTTTCTTCTTTTTCTTGATTTATTTACAAACAGAATGACTGAGGAATCACTATTACAGATGACAAAAGACCATTCATCTCGGTTTCAAAAGGCCATTGTCTTATATTCACATCTAGATTCTCAAACACGTTTCATAGTGTCCTTAACAGCTTTCGGTGCTAACACATTTATATAATTACATACTTTTTATGGAAGATGCTCTTTTTTTTTTAAAGGTTCAAAAAGTTTTTTTTTGTTGTTGTTGTTGTTGTAGCGATGCAATAGAACATATTTGGTAATAAAATAAAATAAAATAGTTGAAGTTCTTAATTTACTAAACTTAAAATAAAGCTAAAAATGCATAAAATTACAAAAGCACAAAATTACTAAAAACTACTTATACTAAAAAGAAAATGAAAATTGAAAAAATAAAAGCTGATTAAACATTGAAGGAATACTATAATGTTAAATAATACTAAAATAACACTAATAATT
>NC_138737.1:4020259-4092759 GCF_965113295.1 Leuciscus leuciscus
GATCACTCATATGCTCTTCGCTTTTATGCGCTTTAAAGGGGTTATATCATATATTTGTATTATTTATTTATGGTTTCCCCTCAGGTCCACTTGTACTATTAGCACCAAAACAGGTTGTTAATACACTTTTCATCTCTAAGGGGTCATATCAAGGGGATTCTTTTTTTTTTTTACCTTGACCTAAAAGTGTTCCTGAGTACTATTAAAACCAAAATAATCATTTATTGAAGCTGACCTGCAAAACCGTCTAGTTCTACGTCAGAAAACCAAAATTCATGAAGCCATGTCGTTCCAAACCTGTATGGTGTTGCTTTTTAGTACAAAATAAGGTGCAGTGAATTAATAGAAAAATCAATGCTGAGGTTAAATTAATAAATACAATTGAAAAGGTGTAAAATTTAATCCATCAGATTAGAACATGTTTTATCGAAAAATTATAGTTTGTTTAATTCTATTTATTTATTTTTGGATAAAAAGATGTCTAAAACACTAATGACACTTATTACACTAATTAATACTCGTTAAACTGCTTTATGATAGAAATTAAAGGCGCAGTCCCTAATTTTTAATTCATTGCGAATTGAGACAAAGTATATTAATAAAATATTAGAAAAAATATTAATTGATTGTGAAATATTGTTACATTTTAAAGTAAGTGTTTTCTATTTTAATATATATTTTAAAATGTAATTTATTCTTGTGATCAAAGCTGAATTTTTACCATCATAACTCCAGTCTTCAGTGTCACATGATCCTAATCTAATATGATGATTTTCTGCTCAAGAAACATTTATGATTATTATTATCATCAATGCTGAAAACACTGAATGCTGAAAAAAAAAAAATGGAAACGGTGATAATTTACTTCAGGGTTATTTTGTGAAGAAATCACTTTCAATTTTCACTTTTCTGCAGGACACAAAATAAGATGCATCTTTATGCAGCTGTTTTCTACAGTGACAACATCTGTAAAGCTCCAAAAAGGACAAAAAACACCAAAAACAATCTGGAATCTCATTGCATCATGGTTACATCAGGTATACAATCTTAATTTCTAGATGCATCAGAACGATAAATGCAATCAGTTTAACTTAGCATTAACATACCATCTTTCTTCATCGCATAACCGTTAAATGTAGAAAGATGGTATGTTAAACAATTCAGGGCAAACACTTCCTCGGAGGTGATGGACATCTCAACTCTTTTCTCAGCTAAAGTCACCTTTCCTGTCGCGGCTCACGGAGAGGCATCCAGTAACATGATGCCAGGTATTAAGCAGTTTTAATCTCTTTTAATCTCCCTCGTGTTCAGACCAGCCCTTCAACTTCCAAGTTTAAACTTTTATGATTTGTGATTTGCATTTACGATACCACTTTTCTCCTTACTGTTCTCCACCATCATAAAAACACTCACCTTATTCATTAAGACAAGGAGGAAGAGCTGGCCACCTCTTAAGTGCTGTAAAGAGAGTCATCTCTGAACCCGTCTGACCCCACAATGCACTGCTGCATCGCCACCGTCTGGTTTGCCAGCGCTGGTCTCCACATCTGTTTGGCACATGAATAAAATACTGTTCAAAATAGATCCTCCAATTACAGCCATCTCTCTTGTGGACCTTTAGTCACTTCGTGTGCTTTCATTGATCCAGTTGCTATCGGCTCGGATTTGCTTGCTACTATCCGATAAGTAAAAATGCATGAAGTGGAAATATCCTATAAATGTAAAAATAAAATAAAAAAAAAGTTTGGGAAAATGTTGCTAGGAAACTGGGGATGCTGCTGTATATTACAACTCCGGACTGTGTTTCTCCTTATAAACCTAATTTAAAGGTCACGACTGGCATCAGGTCTTTGACCTTTGCTTTAAATGTTCATTTCTGTGCAGAACTATAAATCAATTTAGGACTCGAACACAAGTAAAATCGGTAACAGTTTAGGATCCAGTAGTTGCTTATAATCATTCAAATTACTTGTAAAGCACATAATAATGCCTTATTCTGCATGACCATATTCTACATTCCTTAATCCTACCCTTAACAACTACCTTACTAACAAGGGGTTTACTAATTAGGGGTTTATTAAGGAAAAAGTCGTAGTTAATAGTTTGTTAACAGTGAGAATTGGACCCTAAATTGTGACCATACATTTTTTTTTAAACAAAAGGTGGTCTACATGCGCAATATCATTAAAATATCATATTTTATAGAAGATTGTGAGCTCTGGTGCAAGATTATAATAATAATATTGAATAATACTATTTGGCCAGTTATGAATAGTAATTTACATAGGCGTGGCATTTACCAAACATGCTCGAAGTGATTGACCAATCACAACACACCGATCCAGCCGACCAATCAGAGCACATTGAGTTTTTCGGAAGGAGGGGCTTCATAGAGACAGGAACTAAACAGAGCATTACTGACAGACTGGGAAGAGAGGAGCTGTAACAAAGGAGCATATGTGAAAAATAATGTGTTTTTTGAACATTCAGTCATGGAAACCTGTTCTAGTAGAGCTCAAAAACAAAATCAAGACATTGTAAAAGGGCATAATGTGGCCTCCTTAAGTTGTTGGATCATGACATCTAAAAATAACCATGCTTATATATATTTATAAAATATGCTACAAATCATCAATCTTACAAAAAAGTACTATGGTATATATATCAAAGTACTATAATTATCTTTTTATTAAGGACAAGCTCAACACAATAAATCAGCAATTCAGAAAAAAAAAATTAAAGAAAAAAAAAAGACTCAAATAAGACAATATGAAATGTAGGTTAAATTTCCACGGTTCAATGATTATCGAGGATCATCTGCGTAATGAATGCTTAAGGCTGCCAGCTGGTGTTTCTTAATCAGTGATCTGATTAAACACTGCTTTTTCTGGTTGTATATAATCCTATAGAAGATTTCATTCTAACAATCATCAAGCTTGTTCTATATTTCGCCCTGCCAGGTTATATGACATCAATAAAACAGAAAAAGTCTCTTGATACTGTGCAGTGTTTTGTCAGCGAATGACAGAATTACATCTGCACTTCTGAACATGCTAAGTGTTCCAGATAGTTTCAGAGTCAAGAAGAAGACAGAGAGATTAAAAGTTAAACAACACTCATACAAAATATCTACAGTGAGTTTTGTTTGATCAATGATTGATAGCCTGTCTGATGGTCGGAAGTCACATTTGCTGAAGATCAACTATTTTCTTTTCATTTTGTGAGAGGAAGAGGGAACGAAAAGGTCTCAAGCTTTCACCTTTTCAATATTTCACAAGTGACAAACAAGATGTGACTTCCATTCAGACCTTGGCCACCTCCCCAGAAAACACTGCTTCTTTAGAAATGCTGATTCAACCTTTTCACGGCTTACTTATTTTCCTCCGGTGATGCAGCATCAAGACAAAGCAAAAACAGCTCTGGGAACTGAAAATAAATGTGTGGTTAAACACTTTCTTCCTTAATTTGTTTCTTTCTCCGATCAATGGCAGATGGGGAGTGTTCAGGAAACCTGTTTGGAAACATCACGCCGAAATTGATTACACACTTGATTATCTTGCACTGTGATATTAATTGCATAATAATTAAAAGGAAGGGGAATTTTCAGAGAGGCTAGCAATAGCAAGCTAGCTTTGAAAGCAAAAGATCCCACCCTCCCTTCAGAGCGCCTCTGAAGACACACCTCCTTCAAAACACATGAATGTGGACAGCAAGGAACAAACAAAAGCGTCACAAGAGACGGCGTTAAACTACCTCATGTCTCAAAGCACATAACATTACAATAATAATGAACATAACTTAAAGAGCACTGACCTGTACCACCTGACTGCTGTACCACCTGACTGCTGTACCACCTGACTGCTGTACCACCTGACTGCTGCAGGTTCATTTCGGCGTTGATAGTGTTGACATAGAAACGCTTAAATTCAAGTCACGAACCGCTCGGAGTTTAACGTCACAGGTTTCCATCTCTTAAATTATGACATGAACGAGCATAAGCTGGTTGTTTTAGTTCAGGAGGAACTGTATAAGGCGGCTGCTGTTTCGTTTGCGCTGCTCTGTGACTGACGTCTGTCTAACTTTAATGACGTGATGTGTACATGAGCAGGTGCACAGAGATATGAAAATACATACGCTGAAATGGCAGGTAGGACATCGTATCATTGCATTCGAACCGAATGCACTAACTGGAAAGTAAAGCATGATCAATCACATTTCACTGTGCACACTGGCTTGAGAAGAATAGCATTCAGTTGGTTTACAGCAGGAAAATTCAATTAAATAATACCTAAATAGATACAAATATTTATTAACGATTGTATGTGTGTGTCAGTGTGTGCATATAAACACACACATACACACATAATGGTCTTTAATGGACAAAACACAGTCCTAATGGTCTAAAAAATTTGCTCTATTTACCTTATGCAAAATATTTCTTTTTTTTATCTTTTCTTTTGATTTTAAGCTGAAATGTTATCAGGACAAGTTTCCATGAGATCCACCCTCATATAACAGAAATAATTATTTTTCTTGATCTGAATAACAGGCCGAATAACTCATTCATACAGTTCCCATTAATCAGCTCATTTGTTTGGTCTGCCATGGCCTTGATATTTCAAGCTTCCCTGAGTCTGTCGCTGGACGGTAATTAGGGTAAATGAAATCAAGAGAGCCATGGAAATACTTTATGCCAAACTAATCGAGCAAACAAATAGATTTCTAAATCTACACACGCTAACTACTAAAACCCCTCACGCGCCCCACACACACACACACACACACACACACACAAAGACGAAGCTGTGCTGTGCGAACGCTTCCCTCCTGTGCAGTTTTCCAGCTGAGATTTATGCATGCTGCTCACAGGTCAGATTTGAATACTGTCTGAAGAGAGGAAGGTGGCTTTGGCACATAAGAGACCTTTGAAGCTTTTGATGGGCAAAAAGTCATTTTCATAGTTGTTAGAGCCGGCCAATGAGCTCGAATAACAATATACATTAGATGCTTGGTCAGCGGAATAGAGCGGGGCTTCGCAGCACAGAAAAGGCCTTAGTCCACGGATATGTGTGGATGTATAATTTACCCGGCTGCATTATCTCCGAATAAGAATGTGGAGCCAATGCATATCCCAGAATTCTAGGGAATGAGTAATTTGCAAATATATCTGCTTCCATCCTGCTCTGACACACCATGAATAAGACTGTTTTAAGCCAAACTAATGAGTCATTCCACTTATATCCGGATATAGCGCTTAATTGGCACGCCGTATTCCACAGGAAAAGTATTCATGGTTTCATGCATTCATAACCAGACTATTAGTTTAGATTTACATATATGAACAGCCTGAAGGAGTGAAATACAACAAACTAGTATAAATCCCTGATTAAATGGAGGGCAAAGTTACACTTTTCGGGAGCTTCTGCATAGTTTTTCTCAATAAGAAACCAACCCAATGAAACCAATAACCAATAAACAGCTGATTAAGTCTCCTGAGGCACAAAGCAACCTTTATCCTGAAAGAAAAGGCTTTTCCTTTTTGAAAAAAACAACAACAAAAAAACAAAAATCTCTCCGCTATCCACAGAATATCAAACAACAAACCGCTACTCTTAAACACAAAAAAAAGCACGGTATGTAAGCAGGTAAAGCTTTAATAAGCCCACTTAATATTCCCACATATTTCCAGAGCAAGAACTAATAAATGAGTGGATAGTAAAGTAAACTGAGGATTTGACTGATGAAGTGAAAATAAGTTACTTTAATAGCCGATGTAATGACGCAATTGCTCCATGACGTACAAAATATATGACGTAAAATGACGTAAAATTTTAAAACAGTTTATTTACATACATAAATGGTTTTTATTTAATTATTATTATTATTGCTATTACTATTAATTTCATTCATTTTTTTTTCTGTAGAAAATTTAAAATGATTATAATAATTAATTAATTTTTCATTAAATTAAATTTTTATTATTAAATAGAAAAAAAGTCAATACAAATTGTATATATATTTATATACATGTATAAACATAGTAGCTCATTATATTGTCCCTGGAAAAGAAAAGGTTCTTTTCTTTTTTTTTTTTTTTTTAAGAAAAGAAAGAGAAGATCCATAGAAAATCAAACAAGAGACACATTTTACTTTGTTGGGTTTATAGTTAAACACTGATGCCAAGGACACTTTAATAAGCTCACTCAATGATACCAGAATTATTATTATTATTATTATTAATAATACAAATAAAATTATTACTAAATAAATAAATAATTTATTAATTAATACATTTCAGACTGTAGAAAAAAAAGACTATTATTACTATTATTATTTGTTGGCTGGTAATCTGTTAAGTATGCTGTATTAGTGAACAGTATTTTCAGGCGTGCAATTTCTGTTCTTTTTGGTTGTCTGTTTCTTTTCAGTACAGAGAAGAGCATGAATATACATGAAACCAAAATATGGTGTTCTGAGATTTAACTTGCCTTACAAACTGATCCAAAAGCACATCATTTGCTGACAGCTTTGTATTCTTGAATAGTAATAACTTGTTTACTATCATTCATGCATTTTGAATGAAACATGCAGGAGCGCCCGCGAGTAGATAATGACATTTAATCTACACTGAACAAAATTATAAACGCAGCACTTTGGCACCTTTGGCAGCCTAAGGCACACCTGTGCAATAATCATGCTGTCTAATCAGCATCATGCCACACCTGTGAGGTGGATGGATTATCTTGGCAAACCCACATTGGTGGCAAAGATTTAGACAGATTTGTGAACAATATTTGAGAGAAATAGGCCTTTTGTGTACATAGAAAAAGTCTTAGATCTCTTGAGTTCAGCTCATGAAAAATGGGGGCAAAAACAAAAAGTTTTGCGTTTATAATTTCGTTCAGTGAATATACCATTAAATATCATCTTCAGATTATTTCCGAATAAGACATTATTCTTGAATTCTTCTCATAGACGCCATCCAGCAGCAGTAAATCCCGTCTCAAGTGATTATTAGAGGAGCGGAGCAGGTCTTTTCTGTCCCAATGACCCGCTTTGCCGATTTCTCATTTCCCATTACAAGAGCCCTTCCTGATTCTAATTGTGACACTGTGGTATTTGAACGCCCGTGTTTGCATGGCGAGCCTGATAAGGGCCAAGGGTAAATAAATGAAAAAGAAGTGACAACAGCAATCTATCTGCCCTTTCTCCTTCAGCATTCATTGGACGATAACTCTTCCCGCTGTGTGCGTATTTCCTCGCCTGTCTTCAGCTGCAGTGAGCTGGAAATGCGAGGTGCCAGGGCCCTTGATAAGCATCCCGCCACAATCATGACCGGGCTGATCAGTGCGAAAACGTAACCACTTCACGCGCTTTGCGTCCATCTGATGGGTGTTCTGTGTGGACCCTCAGGTGCTGTGACAGGTGCCGCTCGATCCTCTGCTGTCTTACAGCATTAACTTCTACAGTCAGACACATTTCAGATCATTAGTATACCAAACTACGCCCCAGCAAAAAGCTTGCAATAGAATGTTACTGGATGTTAGGATTTCAACAAGCAGCAGCCATCTTTACGGTAGCGCTATATATTTCTTTGGAATCGCTGTTGAAGAGTAATTAGCTGTTGAAGTGGATTTACTTATTGTAGAGTTAACAACAGTTATCATGAGCATTGTAGACCAGGGCCCGTATTCATAAAGAATCTTAATGCAAAGAGTAGCTCCTAGTGACAAAATTCTAAGAAAATTCTTAGAAATGTGGGCGTTTACTCTTAAAATTAAAGAAAAAATCCTAGTAAAAAAAAAAAATTATTCAGAAAGCATCTTAACCCTTAAAAGAGCTCTTAAGGTCAAAATTGTTAGGAGCACGGACGAGGACTTTTAAGAGGCTTAAGAGTTTCTTTAGCAGAGGAGAAAATGGCAGAAAGACGAAGAGGGAGAAGAAATGTGTTGAAGACAATGAATAACAGTGAGTTAATAAGACGCTATATATTAGATCGTGCAGGGATCATGTTTGTGACTGATCTTATTAGAGACGCGCTAACATCTCCGATACAGCGCATATGCCATAGCGCCAGAAATGAAAGTAATCACTACATTACGATATTTGGCAACTGGGAAAATTCCATGTTTGATACATTAAAACCAACATTCAAACCACCACTTAAATAGACATACCAGCAATTAGTGTAATTGGAAAGAGTGGAACAATTTTTATCATTCTAAGCCAATCAAATACCTTATAGGAAATTAACAGCATGGTAAATAAAAATAAAAAGGATTTATATACACATATATAATGTGTGTGTGTGAGTGTGTGTGTGTGTGTGTGTGTGAGAACGGTCAAATAGGAAAAATTACGTATGTAATTTCAAAGTGAAGGCTTAGAATAGACCCTATACTTAAAATCACTTTTTTTTCCCTTCTTGGACAACCAACCAATCACAGTCATCAAAAGATTGTGTCAAACATAGCAACGGGGTCAACCCCGCCTCCTTACTAAGATGAAAGTTTTTTTCTTTTCCTTACTCAGAGTTGC
Source organism: Leuciscus leuciscus (assembly GCF_965113295.1). Taxonomy (NCBI): domain Eukaryota; kingdom Metazoa; phylum Chordata; class Actinopteri; order Cypriniformes; family Leuciscidae; genus Leuciscus; species Leuciscus leuciscus. The sequence goes on from NC_138737.1 coordinate 4,028,798, forward strand.
TCTCAGATCGGTCCCGAATCGCTTTTAAGCTAAGACTCCTACGTAAAAGTTTTTAAGCTAAATTAAGAGTTTTCTGAGAGGATTCTTAGAATCTTTATGAATACGGGCCCTGGAATGTCTGTAGACCAGGAAGAGTTTTTAAACGAGCGGTTCATTCATAAATCTGTAAGATCTTACCCTCATGCTGTGGAAATACAAACCAGAAGGCAGAACACAACAGCGAAGAGCTGAAAAAGGGGCGGGGCTACAGAAGCTCTATAACATTATGTAAAAATGCCGGCATCCGGCGGAGCAAGGTTATTATAGTTAACTATAACTACAACCATATATAAATTTTGTTACTCAATACTTAAAAATAATAATAAACGGTAACAGCAAAAACAAAAAAAATAATAAATTCAGTAGTCAATGTTTAAAGTGGGTAAAAACCTTTCATCAGTTATATATGAATTTTGAACAATACCCGTTCTTGTATTAGGACAACTTTGATGAACTTTTTTGATCCACTTCAAATGTTGACTACTGTGTATATATATATATATATATATATATATATATATATATATATATATATATATATATATATATATATAAACTTTTTATTTTAGCTAGGAAATATTTCACATTTTTATTTAGTTTAACTTGATGTACTTTACTAAAACTAAAATTGAAATAAAAATGTATAAAGACAGCATTTAACAAAAACTTTTTGAAAAAACTAATACAAATGTGAAAATGACTTAAACTTGAACCTGAAGCCAGAAATTACAAAAAAGAAAGAAAAATAATTCAAAGTATTACAAAACTTATTTTATTTCAGCTAGTTGCCAGAGCAACATTTCAGATTTTCATTTAGTTTAATTTGATATACACTAAAATGACTAAAACTAAAACAAAAATTCATAAAAACTATATTTAAAAAAACAGTAACTAATAAAAATGACAAAACAGCTAATTTTGGCCTACCAAAACTTTAACTAATATTAAAATAAAAACAGAAAACTCAAAAATAAAACTAATTAAAAATATATAAAATATATATAATAGTATGCCACTAAAATATCACTGCTAGGGAGATGTACACAGTTAATGCTAAACATTCAGCACATTCAACACAAATGTAATGCACCAAGTTTCTCACATTTCTTGAGAATAAAACCCGTTCAGCAGATTTGTGCAGTGACAGGTGTGTAAAACACAGTAAATGATCCTCTCTGTGTTTAATCACACATGTGGGAATGAACCCATTCTGTTACAGAGATTTACGAGAGAGCTGCAGTAAATAGTGAACACAACAGGAGCGAGTCTTAGACCCTGATCTCCGGTCGGACCGTGATCTCTGCAGGACATGTCCGAGTCAGCAAACTCCTCGCGCTGCTTGCCACTTCAATATGCTTTAATAAGACCGTTGATATTAGTTCTTAACTGGTGGTTTGCAAACCATCTGCAACGTTGAGACGCCATCTTTATTTTTTAGCTCATGGAATGGAACGCACAGGATTGTGGGATATCAAAGGCAGTGTAGTACCTATAGTATATGATTTCATCACAGCAAATGTTTTGTAATTTTTTTTTACAGGCTGAAATGTATTAATGAAATAAAACTTATTCATTCACTATTTACTACAATTGATTTATTTACTATATTATTTATATTCATAATTATTATTTAATAAAAAATCAAAATGATAAAATATAAATATAAAATAAATATGATGTATTTAATAAATATAAAAAATAACCACAAAATACGAAATACAAATATTATGGTTAATATAATATAATATAATAATACATTTCCTTTATGCTATTTGGTCTGATTTATTACAGTATTATTTTACATATTTTTTATTATATTAACCATAATATTTATATTTCTTTCATTTTCATTTTATTTGTAGTATTCATTATTATTAAATGAGAATAGTACATAGCAAAATATAGCAGAAATAGTCATATTGTTTTAAAAATAAATTAAAATCAAATTAAAATTGTGTGCATTACACATAATACATTACATTTATGGTTTTTTTTTTCTTTTTTTTTTCATTGTGTTGTGTTGTGTTGTGTCGCCCCGTCTAGCTTTTTTATCTGTTGTTTTATCTATAGTGCAGTTTGCAGTAGAAGTGAATGCACGTCTGTGTTTGTCCTCACTTCTGCATCCCGTTGTAATTCTTCGATATGCTGTGCCAGGCGACACTCCCCCTTTTTTTTTTTTTTTTTTTTGTAATGTCAGGGAAATTTGTAGCCATGGCAAGGAGACTTGTTTAATAAATCAAAAGTTTGTGGCACGCCTGCTGCCTCTGCCGTGCTGCTCAGCACATAAACAACATGTCGCAGCATCTGAATTTTGTCACTTACAGATGAGACAACAGCTCAGTGTTGGACGAAGGCCTGTCCTAGACGACTCTTACAGAGACATTTTGTCTACAAGCTTTTCCCAACTTTTCTCTGCATGTTACCTTTTCTGCAGGGATGAGAAATGAATTCCAGATTCACTGAATGTAATGCATTTTTTATCTGATAAGAAAACATGCATAAACTATGACGGAAGCACATTTACCGAATAAATTCCAGTTCACAACTGGTGTTAAGATGTGTTTTGGTCGATCGGATCACAAGTAGATGAGGGAGACACCTGGTGTTTTAATCCATCTCTTTCGTCCACTTTCAACCGCTTCTGTCCTGATTTATTCGACGGGAGGGTCTATGGGCGGGTAAATGAATGTGTTTTTTCCAATCTTTCGATCCAATGGACAAAATAAGCTCAAGCAATTCATATATGCAGGGTGCGATTTGTGAAAAAAACAGAGGGGGGGATGTTTTGAAACATTTTTATTCATAAAAATAAATCATGAGAACAAGAACTTCATTCACTGCATTTGCTGCTCTGGACCCTTTTCATTGTTCCCAGCTAGCTAACAAGAGTTTTCGTGCTGAAAAATTACATACTATTACAAATATTTGTACTTGGTGACATTCTGAAAAGCCGTACATGGATCAAAGCTAATGGACAGGATCAGATAAATCAGAGTTTAGATTCTCTGCCCGAGCCCGAATTTGACCCGACCCGACCCGGGCCCTTGATCCAGCACTTGTGTTACAAAATGCAACACGTCACGTGTCATGCTCCTCCACTCGCACGCATCACACCGGCCCGGGATAATAATCTTTAAAAATATTTATTTTGTTTAAAAAATATTCTATATTCTAAAACCTTGTTGAATTAAATTAGAGTTGTAGCCTACTAGGGCTACTCCTCCTAGGCCATCCAAAGTTCATCCAAAGTTCATTTTCTGTGTTCATAATTTTTCACGTTTTATTTTTATTTTATTTTATTTATTTTTTACGTTTCTTCTTTCAGATCCATTTGCGATCCATTTCATTCTGAATAAACAAACAAGGCAGTTTACATGATTTGTCCTTGTTGCATTATTCATTATGATAATAATTAATAAATGCACGCACAATATCCGTGAACTTGATAAATGTTGCAGATATGTTTTACTATGCACAAACAAATGCCTTTCAACTTATGTGTGCAAAATTCAGAAGCAGTAAATGAATGTGCAGCAATTTGTACAAATAGAGTGTCTGTATAGGCCTACTATATGTGTTGTAGCCATTAAATAAGCTCATTTAGTTTCATATTTGTTAAAATATTATTGTTATTTTTTTCCATCTATGTTGATTTATGAAAAGTGAACAGCAGCACGAGTAAGATAGGATGTGCAGTATATATCGGGAGACTTGGAGTGGGTTAGACATGATTTTGACTATTTCATTAAGTTTTGTTTTGTAGAAAGCCTTTCTTTAAAGTGAATTTCGTTCTGTATAAATTGTATCTTAATTTTAATACATTTTTCATCAACGAATTGCGTGTATTTAATAAATAAGAAGCAAATATAGCAGACAAAGGCTATAATCAGAGGCGCCGCCGCGGTTACTTGCACTGCACGATAACTTAAGCGGATCTCATCATAAATTAACCGAAACTAAGTGTATGCCTCAAAGAGAATATTAAGAAATATATCTAAAGAACGCTTGAAATGTCTTTAAACGAAACAATTCAAAACAAAAAGAAATAGGCAACACTCTGATGTAATCCATGCATTTCTCCATATATGCGCATTCACTACGGAAATGGCGATCGTCAACTTCATCTTTGCTTCATCTCAACTTCCCTGGCGCCACCCCTGGGTTTAAATTGGGCTCGGGCTCATAACATACAGTTAATGTGTCGGGCCGGGCCGACAAAGTCAATTCGCCTCATTCGGGCTTCGCGTCTACCGCGCCGCGCGACACGCATCGCGCCGCAGGACCTCTAGACGCGCGTAAACGCGTCTTTACATTGACTTAACATTGAAATCACTCACGCCAGACACTCAAGAGTGAGTGAGTAATCAAAAAACCTTTGCTTAGCCTCAGTTGAGTAAAACACCGTATGTGCAACCTCAGCACTAACTCTGCTTGTCATCATAGAAACAGATAATCAGATTGTGATGTTTATTCCCGCTTCAGTAATATGCTGCATATGCAGCGTAAAAAAAGACCTGCAACCGTCTCGCAAGTGTTGATAGGCTATTACTCGTGAGGTGTAACCAATCATATAGCGCCGTGGGCGGGACATTGAGCAAGTCTGCAGAGTGGTGGTTACAGAGAGGCTGCGGAGCCAGTCAAAGTAGCGCATTTTAAAATAAAAAGGATTTTAATCAAACCACGGATCCGTGATAAGTTTTGTGATCCGCCTCGCCACTAGTGTAGTAGCACTGATCACTTTGAGGGGGGGATAAATTTATCCCCACCGGGGATAAAAATAATTAAGCAGAGGCAGGGATACATTGACCAGAAAGGGGGAAATCCCACGCATCCCCCCCGGCAAATCGCACCCTGCATATATGAATGCGCCCGGAGACAACGGAAAAACACACAAGAGCATCAGCTTTAGTTTCTGCTCTGACAGCCATGACAAGACCAGCCGGACACTGTGAGTGTGTCTTAGAAATCAGGAATAGTGAGAGAACATTGCGCTTGGTATGTATTTCGTCTTCAAACCAAACTTGGGTCTCCAGCCGACTAAGTTTTAAATCCCGTCTGTTCACTCATCAGGTCAGTAGGCGGAGAGTAGACGTCTTTTGTGACACATTCATTCACATGAGCGTTTACACTATGAAAGCAATCGAATGTGTTTTCGACTACCTCTGGAAGTGGTGGAAAGTGGCCAAGCTCAAAACGTTATAGACCCCGTTTACACCTGTATTTGGCATCGTCCACTTGTGATCCGATCAACCAAAACGCATCTCAATACCAGATATAAACAGGGCCCAAAAAATCATGTGACTTAGTTTGCGCGATGGGACGGCGGACCGAACTTTTTGCACAGCATCTGAAATGACCAACCCGATCTCACGGGAAAACGTACAAATTCTACTAGGTGGCTTATTCGTACGAATTCATACGACCTGACTCGTACGAATTAGTAAGATTTTAGCAAAATCGTACATATTTTACGAATTTGCCAATTCGTATGAATTCATACGAATGACCTACCCCTGACCCCGCCCCTAAACCTACCCATCACGTTGGTTTAGACAAATCGTACAAATTCGTACGAGTGAGGTCGTACGAATTAGTACGAATTAGCCAACTTTTTATCATTCGTACGAATTCGTACGAATTGGTCGTGAGATAGCGTTGGAAATGACTGTTCAGACTGAGGTCGCATTGCAAAACATCTAACCTGTATCGGCTTTGGCAGCAAAAAAATAAAATTAAAGGCACAATATGTATTTTTTTTTATTTAAAAATATAAAAAATCACTATATCCATGTTATATATTTTTTAAAGTTGTGTATTTACATTATCCCGACAGTTCCAATTAACTTCTAAATCCAGAGAAATTAATATTTTAATTCGAAGACACGGACCGTGTCTTTATTTCCGTTTTGTCGCCGTCAATGCCGTCATATCCGTGTTGTCTCTGGTTTCCGCTCGTGCTGCCATGGCAACCAGAGCTATGAACCAGAGCCCTCTGATAGTAACCAAACTGACGCGGACAACTGTGTAGTTCGCAATGTCTATTTGCACGCTGTTGTTGTTTCGTTCAAACATTATGGACCATGGCAAGCAGACTTTGGATAAAAAAGGAGAACTAAACCGAGAATCAATATCAGCGCAGTGTTTTCGAGATGCCTAGAGCTCCCATGGACACTATATAAACGAGAGCTCCACGTCCGAGACTTCGACAACTCCTACATGTACTTTATTAAACAGGTGAGCACATTTACATAAAACTAATCAAGGTTATATAGTTCAACAATGATAAAATGTTAGAATATGATCTGTATGTTATTCTAATGTTGATCTAGCTAGCTTACTGCTAGTCTCATACAGACAAACTAACGTTAACACATACATTTCAACACATTCAAATGCAGTTTAGAGTGATAGTGTAATGTTAGACCGAGTGAAACAGCGCTGCGTTACCTCTCAAGTTTAATTTGTCTAATAAACTGACCTGTGAGTAGTAATTCTGCGTGTAGTTCGGTAGAATGAAATGTCCATATTCCTTTTATATCCGCGGGACTCGCATCGCGTTTGGAGCTGATAGCTGTCTCTTAGCAATCCCGAACTGCTTCATATCACAGTCATGATAAAAGCATCGATGTATTCAGTAATCCATATACATTATTAGATCGGTCGGCTTGACGTTGACGACAAAATCCATAATTCATAGCAAATGTTGCGTCATCAATCTACGCCTTTGTTATTGTAAATAGGTTAGCGACCCCTAGTGGAGAAAAAATCCCATATTGTGCCTTTAAATTAAATTATCATTACATAGTTTGTGAGTCCAAATAACCTGTTCATCTGAATGTCATTCCAGGCCAAATCTCAATTCACAATCCCTATTTTTAGTAATCCAAACAATCCCAGTGCTCACTATGGATCCAAACACACTTGCTCTGTTCTCCCGCCTCTAAATGCCTGATTAATTAATGTTCCTTGTTTCATCAACGCAATAAAACAAAATTAATTCCTCGTCATTAATGTAATAAAAGCAGGCGAGAACAAGCGTACAGCTAATCAGCGACTGAATCTAGCAGTGGTCTGCTGGGGGAAATTAATTCCTGTTTATATTTGTCCTACAGTAAAAGTGTCCTGGAAAGGAAAAGTGGCGGCCTCGGGGTGGGCTTAATCTCAGCAATGCTCACAAACACGCAGATGTGGAGATAACACAAGAGTTCTCGTGAAAAGAAGAAACAATGAGGAATCAATATGCTGCGGGGAGGTATCGAATGTTTGCAGATGTCCTGCGAGCACAAGTGGATGCATTTATCATGCGTGCAATATTTGCAAGACTCAGAGCAGTGCTACTGGGTATTCATTTTTTTTTTTTTTTTTTCATATTAGAAATAGAAGGGGAAAAAAAAGGAAATCAAAAACTCTGCTTTTCTTTTGCCGCTGTCGTCATGGCAACGACACAGTACACACAAAATCAATTTCGATTCGTGGAAATGTAGCCAGCTGAACAAGTGCTTTTGACATTGAGCAGAAAAAGCTGATGACAGAGTGTATTGTACTTGCTTTCACAAAGACTGATCCAGACAGTCGTAGCTCCCGTCATACTTACAAACCACTATAGCTCTCAAGGTCTCTGTATTTTCCATGGGATGTCAAGTGGAAGAAACAAAACAAGAACAAAAAGAAAACACTTATTGTATTGTTTAGGCTTGCTAAATAATTCAGAGTTGCATTCAGGCCTCATGAGACAGACTCAGAACAGGACAAGAGCAGGCTGGGGGAAAATGCAAGAATGCTGCTTTTGTTTTTGTCGTTAATGAATTTCATACTACACTTTTCTTTATGGGTGTGTGGAAAGAGCATACTAGCACTTTAACTACTGTATTCCTTCAGTATGTACACTGTGAACCAGTATAAAGTAGTGTATTATAAGAGTACAGTAGTAGTGTAAGCTATTTTCTACACTCAATGTGGTGGGTCACATAAGCAGTATGCAAGTATTTCATTCTGAACACAGTTCATGTCTTCCACATTTAACCTGAAAGGACAGTCTTTGTGGACGTCTAAGGTGCTTTGAATTCTCTCTCACCCACCTTGATGCCAGATGCGTAGTGAAGCTCTGTCAGTCTGCATCACCGGCCCGACACAATGACACTGTGTGTGTGTGTGTGTGTGTGTGTGTGTGTGTGTGCGCGAGGCCAACTGTCAGCAGGCGACACAAATATCAGCATGGCCAGAGAAGCCAGCGTGTCCTCTACAACCTCTGAGTCTGCATGCCACTACGGCACCATGTGGGACAGACCCCAAGGAACATGGAGGATGCATATGGCAACAGGCTGGGACAAATCGCCTGGAGGAGTTTGAGTCTTATCCGAGTTGGTGCCATGACCTGGTGCAGCTGGGACCAGTCCAGTCGACACACGCACGCACGCACACACACACACACACACACACACACACACACACACACACACACACACACACACACACACACACACACACACACACACACACACACACACACACACACACACACACACACACACACACACACACACACACGTCAAGTCACCTCTATTTATATAGAGCATTTTACAATACAAAGCAGCTTTACAGTGATAACAGGAAAATATTGCAACAGAGTTTGTTTCGTCTGTACAGCAGATCTAGAAGAAAATAATGTCTTATTAAGAGCTTCAAGTTCAGTGATGGTTCATTTCTGACCAACGAATAGTGTATGATTATTATTCAGGCAGCATTACAGGTCAGAAGTCAGATTGGATCAGAACATTCAGAATATTTTTCCAGATGGATGGACGGACACACACACACACACACACACACACGCACGCACGCACGCACAAACACACACACACACACACACACACACACACACACACACACACACACACACACACACACACACACACACACACACACACACACACACACACACACACACACACACACACACACACACACACACACACACACACACACACACACACACACACACACACACACACACACTGTTTTCATGTTTTATGGAGTAAATGTACAAACTCTATATCATATCCCTTTATACTAACACTACCCAGGGTTTTGGATATTGCCATTATTTTGCCATCAAATGTTGTCCCCATAATGAAGGGTTTACCTGGAACACACACACACCATTTGAAAACAAAAGAATTTCAGAGTTTCAGAGAAAATCAACGTTTGGAACGGCGGAAAGGTGAGTAACTGACAACTTTTTAATTTTGTGGTGAACAAGTCCTTAATAAAAAAAATAAAAAAACATAAACATTATTTAAAAAAGCTAAATTGCATAAGATAGTTTGTGTTTATGTTCCACAGAAGAATGAAAGTCATACAGGTTTAGAATGACATGAGGGCGAGTAAATGATGACAGAATCGACATTAATGGGTGAACTATCCCTTTAATACTTTGTAGAAAATGTCTATTTTGTCCTGCTCTTTTGAAAGACGTTCACTTGATACTGCTTTTGACTTTTCCAACTTAAATTGAGAGACTTCTAAAAATTGAAAGACAATGCGCTTCAAGAAAATGCTTCTTTTTAATGGAAAACCAGACAAATATGCTGATTAAGAACTAGCATAACGGTAGCAGAGAGTTTTTCTCTTATAAAGCTCACTTGTATTCTAAAAAATGCGATTGTCAAAATTCCCAGTAGGTGGTCCAGATCTATTTGTTTCTCATGGAACAGTGAAAGCGATTGTCCTCTCATAAATTCCTTCCACCGAGGGTGACTGAGCCGCTCGGCTGTTTTCTGAGTAGCTTTGAGCAGTTGTCGTCCCAACACACAAAAACCTATTTCTTACATGTCACTGTGATTCGTGGAAAGCTCGGACATTCTATTACGAAGCCCCATGAGGACTACAACTTGTAAATCAAATGATTCATTGGAAACAAGAATCTATCTAGTGGAAGCTTGTGCTGCGTCGATGCATTATTCGTAAGATCGGACAGAGCAGACAATATAGCATTGTGTTGCGTTCTGACCTGAGGGTCGTGTCAAACGGGAGAATCCTTTTTAGTTTATTACTTAAACATGTTGGCTGAAAAGTCATGAAACATGAATTAATCCTAGTGACGTAAATGAAATCTGTTTATTTGTGTTTTTTCACAGCTTGAATTACTCTTTCCCTGACATAAAAAGTACACAATTATCTTGTGCAAGGCCCTTTAAAGAACTAAAAGCCTGTGGTTCTCAACTGGTTTGACCATGGGACTCACATTTTCCCATGATTATTAAGCTGTGACCACCGGTTGAGAAACACTGCTAAAAGCGACAAAAAAAACACACAAAAAAAAACGCAAAAGCATGAATCAATCTTCTGCAAAAAGATCAAGAAGCACTGCATGAAATCAAAGATTAAAAATAGCATTAAACCAATTGTAATAACCTAAGAGTGTCTGACAGCGGGTGGCTTTGAGTATGATGATTATAACCACCTGCAGACAGCAGGAGATCTGTTTACATTACATGGGGTTTAGGAGGACAAATCCCGTTGTGTTTGGGATGGCATGGGCGTTTTATGCATGAGTTCTGTTCTGTTCAGAGAAATGCACTTGTTTTATAAGTGTGTGCTGCTGATTCTCCAAAACTGGAGAGCTGACAACCGAAAAATGTGAGGTCTGAACCTGAAAGTGGAGATGTGCTCATAAATGCTGAAATATTCCTTCTTGTCTCCGTGAAGTTTTAGTTGGGTTTAGTTCGGTTGTTCTCGTGTTTTAATGTCGGAAAATTCATTTAAATATGGATAATTTCTCAGAGGCCTGTTTAATTCATATCCACCCTGCTGAAAACACCAGCATATGTTGTGTTTTGGACGCTGGTCATCATTATCGGATGCTTGCGTCCCCTTTAGGCTTCTTAACTAGCTTAACCAGCGAATCGTCCTGGTCAGCCAGCGAGAAAATCAGTAAACCAGCTCATAAACCATTTATGCTGAGATAAGATGGTTTGTACAGCAGGACAGCAGGACAGGCATGTTTTATGGACTTTGATTAATAAAACAAAAGCACATTTTGATGAAAAATGTAACTAAATAAATAAAGTCTTACTCTGCATTTTTTCTTGTTTTCCTAAAAAACTAAATTCTCACAATTATGTGAGACTTGTTTTTAGAGAATATAAATGAATTAAGATTTTTTTTTTATATATTTGTACCTGAACAAATATTATTTTTTACTCAACCTCATGTCATTCCCAAGTTTCTTTCATGAAACACAAATGGAGGTAGAATGACAGAATTGGTCACCATTCACTTGAAAAAATATGCAATGAAAGTAAACGGAGACTGGGACTATCATTCTACCTAACATCTCCCATTAAGAAAAGCAAGGACTTTTTTTTGTTTGTTTTTTTGCAGTGTAGTTCATGGAATGTGATCCCATAGGAAGCATCACAAATGACATCTCTTTAATTGAATCTCCTAAATAAATAAGATTAAATGGAGTGACTTACATATGTCTCCTCAAGAGAATCAGGAGAGAACTCAACGTCTCAAACTGTGCTTAGATTTGCCAAGACATCAAAATCTGCAATCAAAAGTCCAAGATCTCAATATGAACACAAACATTTTTCATCCAATTCTTTGATCAAATGATCAGGGGTGTGTTTCCCGAACAACGACGTAACTCGCTGCTTAACTAACATAATGCGATGCATCATATTGAAGAAATCAACTAGCTAGTCACGACTTGCAAAGTGTTCATTCAACCACGTTGGTTTATGATGTCACGCACGTGTTGGAGTAATAACTTCTTTTAATGACTCTGTTTGAGATTGAATTAACGCTAGATGTTTTGCTACAAATTACAGACATGACATCTGAGGACTATTTCTAATTTTTCTCAGTTATTTTGCTCTATTTCCAGATTCAATCATAGACTCGTTCACGTTCGCACATGCGCACTCCAAAAACCGGTGCTTAAATCTCTTGACAAACTAAAAGACGCAAATGACATTTGTATGTATTCTAAATAAAAGACACAGGTTGTACTGAATGTCAGCTTGCTTATTTTGCTCAAGATAAGGATTTATTTAAGTCCACGTCTTGCAAACTATAAACTAATACGCTTCTAACCACAGGTCGAGAACTGTCGTTCACACAACTCTGCGATGCTGTTTGCGAATGTCCGTTGGAACCAAGCGTGTCGCACAAGCCCTTAAAAGTGAAGCCAAAACGTCTCGATCGCCCCCCGGTGACTGGTCCTATTATAGGTCATAAGCCCCGCCTCCCTGTGTTATTCAACGGGACGTGAGACCAACTAAACAATTAAATACACTTCAAATATCTTTTTTCCAAAGGTGGTTTCTTTCATTTGCTGTCGTTTTTATCACGCTGATGTAAGTTCAAGTGTCTGTTTAAAAAATTATTTGGTGTTTAGTTAGTTACGTGATGCGGTGGTGTAACTTCATGATTGACAGCTGTGATTGACAGGTTCTCTGAACGAAGTAGTCACTGAAGCACCAACGGACATTTTTTTCGGGATCTTCGGAGGACTGAGGAGATTGTATTTACTTTATTTTAACAAGCCTCTTGTCGTACTGCAATCAATTTTTTAAAAATGTGCAGAATGCACTCTCCCTGCGTGCGTTCTGTGAGAGTGAGGGCGGAGCGTTGATTTCGCGGCTTTACTTCCTGCTCACTACTGCGCAGGTCTGGTCCCGAGATCGCTACTGCGCAGACTCAAGTTCCAATATGTCAGCGCCATATCGGGACACTGGTGGCTTCAGTTCTGATCAATGGAAGAGAGCGAAGGGGCGTCGTCCATCTTTTTTTACAGTCTATGGTTGGAACGATGTTTTTCGGGAAACACTGACTCCTTGAACTATTACTCCTTTTCCACCAAGGCAGAGCTGGTGCTGGTTCGGAGCCAGAGCCTAGTTTCAAATCGGTTCTTTGTTTTTCCACCGCCAAAGCACCAACTCCGAACCAGTAAAACCGGTTCTTAAGTAGCACCAAATCATTGCAGGGTCTAGAAAGGAGCCAAGAAAGAACCGCTTGCGTCAGAGGCTGGGGGCGGGGTTATCGTCGCCAACAAGACTGAAGAGAAACTTGTGACCGCCATTTTCAAATAGCAGCTAATCGAGCGAAACCGGTTATGCAGAAATCTCCGTCTGTACAAATAATGGCGAGCCGCGCGAACACGTTGGATCCGCCGTGTTTGGATGCCGATGTAGGTCCGCAAAGCCATGAACATCAATAGCAAAGCAACGTCCGCCATTCTTGATGATGTGTTTGTGTTTGGCGCCGCCGCGCTAACGTTGCTTGGAAAGATGAGACGTACTGTAGCTGTGACGTAAGACCTGGCTCTGCGCTGGCTCTTTTAGCCTGTGGAAAAGCAAACCGGTTCTTTGGAGGCTAGTCAGTCGAACCAACTCCGAACCGGCACTAGGTCTAGCTCCGAACCAGCACCTGGTTCTTGTTGGTGGAAAAGGGGTATATGATGATAACGACGGAACTTGCAAACATAGTTGGCTAACGATGCTTTTGGGAAACGCACCCCAGTTATCCACATTCATTTTTGTAAAGTGAGCCTCTGAGACAAATCACATGAATATAATATAATATAATATAATATAATATAATATAATATAATATAATATAATATAATATAATATAATATGCACAACCAAGCACTAAATTACCTCTACTAAGATCATGTAAAAAGGAACAGTAATATTCCTGAATGAGGGAATTGTCTGTGGAATGGTGGATGTTTGGATTGATCATTTTTCACAGTTGTTCTGGTTCCGGGTCATCTGTTGTCATTGAGTCATGGGACAGCTTGCATTCTCTCTCTCTCTCTCTCTCTCTCTCTCTCTCTCTCTCTCTCTCTCTCTCTCTCTCTCTCTCTCTCTCTCTCTCTCTCTCTCTCTCTCTCTCTCTCTCTCTCTCTCTCTCTCTCTCTCTCTCTCTCTCTCTCTCTCTCTCTCTCTCTCTCTCTCTCTGTATCTCTCTCTCTCTCTCTCTGTATCTCTGTATCTCGCTCTCTCTCTCTCTCTCTCTCTCTCTCTCTGTGGCTGGTGAAGCCCAGAGGATTTATCGATGGTGAGAGTGAAGCTGTCATGTCGCGCTGGTGTTTACCACCAGCCCCATTCTCTGAGCGCAGACCGGGTTTGTTTTGGAAGGGATCTCTATCGCATCCTAATGAGCTGCATCCAGCAGATGGGAGAGACCACACCACGCTTTCACACACATGGGATCGGAAAAATCAACAGACCACCATCCCTGCTGGAAGAACAGCCTCTCAGGGTCACAGTAATGTCAGGAGCAGAGCAGCACTTGACTTCTCATGACAGACATCCCATGAATAAACTGAAGAAAAATATATTTGTCTGTATTTTGTGTTGTTTTCCAGTCAATTTAATATTAATAAACTTTCTCAAAACAAGGCAACTGCAAGTTATTATAAATAATACACACACACACACACACACACACACACACACACACACACACACACACACACACACACACACACACACACACACACACACACACACACACACACACACACACACACGTATATATGTCTGGCCTAATTGATATCTTCAGCCTTTATTAAAAAATGATTCACAATTTGTTCAAGATTTTGTATGCATATTGCATAGTTACTCTGAGTCAATTGTTTTATTTGTGATTATAACGCAATCAAACAAGCCAAATTGTGTGGACATAATTTTTGGCCTTGCTGTCATACACAGAAATTATGCAAAACTGCAAAAAGAAGAGAGAACCAATGACATATTAATAACTGATTATATTGTAGTCCATGTATGCTTTTTCCTGTGCATTTTTTTGCATTGCATATATAAAATATTCTCCTCATATTTTAATGGCTTAATCAAATTTGTAGGGTCATTAAAAACCTACATAATTAAATAAATAATTATGTTTTATTTTATACATTATATTATGTATTTCAAGTCTTTCAATTAGGTACATTTATTAAATTTAAATCATTTTACAAAAAATTTAGACAAAAATATTGATGCAATGTATATTTGATTAAGCCGTCAAAATATGAGGAAAATATTATATTGAAAAATGACTTAAGTCTTGCTTTCTGAAAAAAAAGAAGCTTAAAACAAGATTTTTATTTTTTATTTTTGCAGTGTACAGAAAATTCCTCCAATCTTTCATCGCAAAGAGTTTGGTTAGTTTATCTTTTCGTCTATTATTCACTGTATTCACAGCGGTGTGCATTAAAGCCCTCTCCATCTACATCAACACGCAGCATTTGCCCTGGCCTCAAATAAAAGTGCACCCAGCCTCAAGTGCACCAGTGACTCCATCAATCTGCTCATGCCATGTTGATTTACATTTCCCTGACAGAAAGCAATTTATGGCATGCAGAAATCCAGAATATTTAACCTCCCCTTCTTCTCTTTCCCTCTTGATTCTGAACACATCACAGGCGATTGGATCAAAATAAAGGCACAGGACTGAAAGAGAACCATTGATCACGGCACATCTCCTGCCAGATCGCCTTTTAATCTTAAACAGAACGATATTTTGCGCTCGAGTTCATATGGAAATCTTTGACTTTGGTTTCATGGCAAATCTGCACACAGTTGATGAGACACATGAGATTCCCGGAGCCTTTTTCAGAAGAAACATCTGAGAAATAGGAGATCCACGGAACAGTCTCTATATGATCTCCATTTAATCTAATTTCATCCCATTTATCCATTGATGCACTATAAACTCACTTCATATCCACTCTCATTATCTTAAACACACTATTATCATTGTACAGCCTGTGTCTGTTGAATGCATGTTAAATATATGCAGAACTGTTCACCAGAAGAAAAAAAAGAAGACGCTTTTAATCAGATGCTTTTCTTTTTCTTCAAAATATATATTTTACAACCCAATTTGGACTCTAAATTACTAGAAAATCAAAGTCAAATGTCTAACCAAAAGTCCACATGAAATTATTATTTTTTTTTTGGCTTTTAGTATGAATATGTTAGTCTTACTGTTATCAATAAGCTAGTGTTCTACAAAACAATGACAAAATTCACATTTAGAAGATATAAGCATTCAAAACTTAGTCTCTCACTTCCACCAATTTGAATTGACGATTTTGATGACATCATTCTGCACTTCAGCTTCTCATTAGATTTTCTGTCCAATCAAATGCTCTCTAGAATCTGAAGCCCCGCCCCCTACATTAGAAATAGACACTGAAGCTGCGGCAGAAATCGGTCACTTGTTCACACATTCACTATTTTCCACATGGTGAATGGCACATAGTGCTCTATATAGGGGATAGGGAACGATTCAGGCAGTGTAAATATGCTTTCCATTGGGGCGAATGAAGTCTGGTGTCACGTTAGTGTCAAGCGAACCGCCGCAGCTCCGGTGACACGATACACAAAGAGGATCATGTGCGCGAGTCGGCACAGAAAAGAAAATGAATCGGACCCGTTTGAATTCTGGACAGAAAACTGTGTTTTAAAGCGATATGGAGGAGATCAGCAGGAGAAACGTTTAGAGATTCAACGGCTCTGGCTGAGCTGTGATATATAAAAAAAATGCGATTGGTTGTTTTTAAAAAGGGGAGGAGCTGCTCAATATGCCCCGCCCTTTATTTCTGTTTCAGTGGAAATTACATCAACACATTGAATAATGCTGTGCGTTTCAAGGCATTTCAGTGGACCTTAAAAGGTGGACCTTTAAAGTAGATATCATAAAAATTGAGCCTGCTAACGTTTAAAAGTAGCATTTCCATGGGAAGACAATAATGTCCACAGGATGAACTAGGCGTTTAAGCTTTCAAATGACCTAATTAATGATAATTACCAAAATATGGGCCGCTGACAGTTAACAGGCTATACTTGTATGGATGTAGTCCATGGAAATAAACCATCAATATTTTGCTCATATCTCACAAGAAAGTTGAAGGACAACCCTCAGATGTCTCTAAGACCCATTGAAAATATACTGTTTAACTGCAAAATGACTTCCAGGCAATGGTCCAACAACCAGCACAGAGAAATGAGAAACGACAGACGCACTTTCCAAATGCTTTTAGGCTTTTTATCCAACTGGGCATTTAGTCTCACATTTTTTTTTGCAAGTTTCAAAAGATCTACGAACCAATCATCTAGGAGAAATTGACTCACACAGTTTCCTATAACCGAACACTAGCCTTGATTGAACTGTCTGAGATTTGCGTGCGGCATATTTCACAGGGAAGATCTCGGGAGCGATCTTTGAATTATTTAGGCGATGCTTCACCGAGCTTGTTGATTTTAAGACGTCATGTATTTGGCAAACAGAAAACTGTTACCATTTTTTTGCTGCCGTTCTCCGGAGAACAAACAGTATACCGAAGGCATTAATATTTACATCAAAATCATGGTTTCTGCTGTCTGTCACATATAATCCAACCACGCTAATTAAGACTCAAGACAGACATTACACATAATTAACACATTACAATGAATTTGCTCTTACCTGGGTTATTTTAGTATACGTGAAATCCGAATTCAGCTCTACTTACAGTAATAGATTAGAAGAGTGTGTTTGGAGAAGGAGACTCGCTTGTAGTTGTACCACAGAATGAAACACTAGAAGTTTACTGCTAAAGTCAAGGCTGGAGCAGAGCTTGAGTCTTATTTTAATGGCTTTCCTTATATTGAAAAGTTGTTTGGAGAAAGCAGTAAATTGCCATCTCCACACAGCTCACTATTCAAAGCCTCACAGAATGAAACAGAAGACTTTTAAAGCTGCCATGATTCCGGGTTGTGGCTTGAGGGGAAAATCATAAACGCTGTGTTCAAGGTTATACCAGGGTCTGCACTTACAGTCTTTGATAGATATATTTGACATCGCATTCTCTTCAAATCTCTTATAGCCCGAAGAGCACGCAGTTGTGCTCGGTGTGAAAGGAATGAACCGCGTTCTTTCAGAGGCTATTGATTAACACAGGAAAAATTCTGTCTTTTGACTTGTAAAATAGTAGTTCCATCACTGAAAGGACACTTTGAACAACTTTACAGCTCAAATAACACGATTTTGTAAGGGAGAGAAACTACGAGCGTCGCCTTTGGTTGAATTGCTCCGTATTGTAAGTGTGAGGATTTTTTTTTTTTGCTGTTTTTTCCCCCTGAATGATTTCCTATAGCACAGAAAATGTGTAAAACATCCAATGAAGTCATTTAGGCCTGATTATGGCCAAACATTTTCTTAAAGTATATTTGTCAGTTAATAAATTAATTGTTTGAAAAGGTATTTAACGGTTTGAGGTCAGAAAGTGTTTTGTTGTTTGAAAGGAATTAATACTTTTATTCAGCATAATGTTGAACAATAGTGGCAGTAAAGACTTTCACATTGTTACAAAAGATTTCAATTTTAAATAAATAGTGTGTTTTTTTACTTTCTATTCATCCACTAAAATAATAAGCAGCACAACTGATTTCAACATTATTGATAATAATAACAAATGTTTTTTGAGTATCAAATCAGCATATTAGATTGATTTCTGAAGGATCATGTGACACTGAAGACTGGAGTAATGATGCTTTTGACCACAGGAATAAATTACACTTTAAAGTACACTCACCTAAAGGATTATTAGGAACACCTGTTCAATTTCTCATTAATGCAATTATCTAATCAACCAATCACATGGCAGTTGCTTCAGTGCATTTAGGGGTGTGGTCCTGGTCAAGACAATCTCCTGAACTCCAAACTGAATGTCAGAATGGGAAAGAAAGGTGATTTAAGCAATTTTGAGCGTGGCATGGTTGTTGGTGCCAGACGGGCCGGTCTGAGTATTTCACAATCTGCTCAGTTACTGGGATTTTCACGCACAACCATTTCTAGGGTTTACAAAGAATGGTGTGAAAAGGGAAAAACATCCAATATGCGGCAGTCCTGTGGGCGAAAATGCCTTGTTGATGCTAGAGGTCAGAGGAGAATGGGCCGACTGATTCAAGCTGATTGAAGAGCAACTTTGACTGAAATAACCACTCGTTACAACCGAGGTATGCAGCAAAGCATTTGTGAAGCCACAACACGCACAACCTTGAGGCGGATGGGCTACAACAGCAGAAGACCCCACTGGGTACCACTCATCTCCACTACAAATAGGAAAAAGAGGCTACAATTTGCACAAGCTCACCAAAATTGGACAGTTGAAGACTGGATAAATGTTGCCTGGTCTGATGAGTCTCGATTTCTGTTGAGACATTCAGATGGTAGAGTCAGAATTTGGCGTAAACAGAATGAGAACATGGATCCATCATGCCTTGTTACCACTGTGCAGGCTGGTGGTGGTGGTGTAGTGGTGTGGGGGATGTTTTCTTGGCACACTTTAGGCCCCTTAGTGCCAACTGGGCATTATTTAAATGCCACGGCCTACCTGAGCATTGTTTCTGACCATGTCCATCCCTTTATGACCACCATGTACCCATCCTCTGATGGCTACTTCCAGCAGGATAATGCACCATGTCACAAAGCTCGAATCATTTCAAATTGGTTTCTTGAACATGACAATGAGTTCACTGTACTAAAATGGCCCCCACAGCCACCAGATCTCAAACCAATAGAGCATCTTTGGGATGTGGTGGAACAGGAGCTTCGTGCCCTGGATGTGCATCCCACAAATCTCCATCAACTGCAAGAAGCTATCCTATCAATATGGGCCAACATTTCTAAAGAATGCTTTCAGCACCTTGTTGAATCAATGCCACGTAGAATTAAGGCAGTTCTGAAGGCGAAAAGGGATCAAACACAGTATTAGTATGGTGTTCCTAATAATCCTTTAGGTGAGTGTATATTCACATAGAAAACAGTTATTTTAAATTAGAATAATATTTCACAATATTACTAATTTTACTGTATTTTTGATCAAAAAAGGCAGCCTTATCCAAAGCAACTTACTGTAGATTGCATTTAAGATAAATTTGATCATTTCATGTACAGTATTAATCAAACCCATGACCTTGATGTTGCTAGCGCCATGAACTACTGTTTGAGTCCATTATGATTGTCTAGTTATTTCCAAACACTCATCTGTTTGCATAATGCACGTAACTTGCAGTGCAATACCTCTGGTCTCAGTCATCTCTGTTAGTCACATCACATGCTGGTTTACTGACATGAGTCTGAAAGAACATAAGGTGTGTAAGGATCAATGAGATCTCGTCCCAGTGAAACAGCACAAATCTATTCCAAAGAGGAAACATCAAGGAGAAAATGTGATTTAACACAAATCCACAAGTGTGCCAAGCACAGCTGGGTTACTCACGGTGGTCGCGGTCACGACAGCTGTTGACACACACGCTCCATCCTTCAGTCTGGAGCTTCTCTCTGTGTTTATGCCGTTAGATCAGATTTACACAGCTCTCCCTGCATCGCCTGCTGGAAACAATATATCTTTTTACCAAGCATACTGTATATAAGAGACCATCAACACTGGAATATTTGCGTTAAATTATAATGCAATGTTTATGGCATAAACATCATCCAGTGGTGGTACAGTGATATCAGATGCAAATACCATAATGCTTTTAAATATAAACTACCGTTAAAAAAGTTTTGGTCAATTAAGATTTTTTATGTTTTTTTTTTTTTTTCAATGAAATCTTTTGCTCTTCAAGGCTGCATTTTTTCATGCAGTAAAAACAAACTTTGAAATATTACAATTTAAAATAGCTGTTTTCTATTTGAATTTATTATAAAGTGTAATTTATTCCTGTGATCAAAGCTGAATTTTCAGCATCATTACTCCAGTCTTCAGTGTCATGTGATCCTTCAGAAATCATTTTAATATGATGATTTGCTGCTCAAGAAACATTTCTGATTATTATCAATGTTGAAAACAGTCGTGCTGCTCCATATTTTTGTGGAAACTGTGCTCCATTTTTTTTTTTTCAGGATTATTTGATGAATGGAAAGTTCAAAAGAACATTTATTTGAATTCATAAATGTCTTAACTCTCACCTTTGATCAATTTAATCCATCTATGCTGAATAAAAAAATCTTACCCCAAACTTTTAAACGGTAGTGTATTATTTTCATAGTCAAATACTACAATATTTACAGTACAGGACAAAAGTTTGGACACATTACTATTTTTAATGTTTTTGAAAGAAGTTTCTTCTGCTCATCAAGCCTGCATTTATTTGATCAAAAATACAGAAAAAAATATATTATTGTGATATATTATTACAATTTAAAATAATTGGTTTTCAATTTATTATACTTTAAATTATCATTTATTTCTGTGATGCAAAGCTGAATTTTCAGGATCATTACTCCAGTCTTCAGTGTCACATGTGACATCCAGTCTATCACATGATCCTTTAGAAATCATTCTAATATGATGATTCATTATCAAAGTTGGAAACTTTTTCATAACCTATGATTTTTAGGATACTTTGATGAATAAAAAAAACAAAAACAAAAACAAAAAAGAAGCAAATGTTTTAAAAATAGAAATCTTTTGTAACAACAATATACACTACTGGTCAGTCATTTGGGGTCAGTAATTTTTTTCTTTCTTTTTTTAAAAATAAATCAATACTTTTATTCAGCAAGGATGTGTTAAATAGATAAAAAGTGATAGTAAAGAAGAATTATTTTATTAGAAAATATTTTTGTTTTATTTTGAATAAATACAGTTCTTTTTAACCTTTTATTCATCAAATATATTAGGCAGCAGAACTGTTTCCAACACTCATAATAAATCAGAATATTAGAATGATTTCTAAAGGATCATGTGATAGACTGAATGTCACATGTGAGTGTGACACTGAAGACTGGAGTACTGATCCTGAAAATTCAGCTTTGCATCACAGAAATAAATGATAATTTAAAGTATAATAAATTGAAAACCAATTATTTTAAATTGTAATAATATATCACAATATTAAAAAAAAAAATCTGTATTTTTGATCAAATAAATGCAGGCTTGATGAGCAGAAGAAACTTTAAAACATTAAAAATAGTAATGTGTCCAAACTTTTGGCCTGTACTTTGCATGGTACCTCAAGAATTACCATGATGCATGTCCAAAATAGACATTTTTGTTCACAATTTGAGATCTGTTGTGATACTGGAGTCTTTTTTCTCAGGAAAATAACACTCAGTTTAATCTCTTTTATATTAAATTAGGATTTTTTATGGGTGGTCAGTAAAAATAATTTTTTTATAATATATAATCTTTATACGACTGTTAGACAGAAATGCCTGAATTGAGATTTTACTGCGAGTCAAAAGCATGTCAGTGCTAATTTTCCAGTTTTAATTCCGTCACAAATGCACGTCAGACTGTTTTGGTTTTAACTTGTGTTGGAACGACCTTGGAAAATCCAGCAATTGTTTGGTCACACTTTGATTCACACCGCTGTGTTCTTTGGTGTTTGTGTTGTGCTGCGTTTGCCCTCCGGAGGCCCCAAAATGATGAGAGTCGAAGCTGTGCTTTCTCCTCATCAGAATAACAATGTCGCCTTTGTCTCGACGCCTTACCTGCAGTTTGTCAGAGACTGCGTCTGAAAACTCTGCGAGGCGGCGGTAGGCCTACAGAACCGGTTTAAGTGATTTAAAATGGCCTTCCTTCGGGATCCAAAGAACGCTTGGCATCAATAATGCAACAAACTCTGGAATGTGATAAAAGAGAGTTATGATACTGTCACATTGGCATAGAGCTAAAAAGCAAGATGAAATGGCCAGTTATTCTGCCTTGATTTGCAACTGGAAAAATATGATGACTTATGACAGATCGCAACATTTCATATAATCTGAACTCATTTTGTAGAGTTCTTCACTTCTAGTGGCACAAAACGTTTCTCTCCCCCACTTTATTTGCAGTTCCTCGTCACAACGGTAAAGAAACCCAATTCTCTTTGCGTCCTTAAAATAGACCAGAGCAAAACTCTCTATGCAATGGGAATTTAGTGCTTACTTTGGCACAAATCTGTGTTCCTCCTGATTTTTGTCTTTCTAAATAGGAACATGCTAATACTCTGAAGTATGTTTGCTTTCATAATTCATCTAAGCTACATCTATTTGTTCGCATCCCACTGGCACATGCATACAATCATTCATGCCTATATTTAAATCTTATAAATTTGGGTTTGGCAGTGGTAGAAACACAAGATTTCCAAGTCTTCCCGCATGTCGGAGATCAAATGGCAAGCTGTTAGTGCGATCAAGCGAGCTCTTTGTTCTGGCCGTCTTCATTCAGGACTGCATCCATTAGTTTTTATGTAAATGCCCTCAGCATCAGGGTCGTGTCAGAAGTCAACGCCTTTTAAATTCCGCTTCAGTTCCTGAATTTGAATCAAACTGAGTTGATGTGGCAAACAACATGCAGAATTGTAAGTCATCATATTAATCTAAGAAAGACTTTACACTGAAAGAATTTTGTTATACTTTTTTTATTAAACCACAAAAATTTTATCATACACATATTTCCAGAAAAAATTACATTATATATACACACATATTACCGTTTAAAAGTTTGGGGTCTATGACATTTTTACATGTCTCTTTATGCTCACCATTTTTTATCAAAAATACAGTGGAATAATTTTTTTTCTTCTTCAAAAATCATTCAAATATGCTGATTTTGCATTAAAGAAACATTTTATTATTATTATGTTGAAAATAGCTAAATATTTTTGATGAAACTGACATTTTTCCAGTATTCTTGATTATTAATAAAATAAATAGAAAGTTCAAAAGAACAGCATTTAAAAAAAAAATAGAGAAATCTTTTGTAACATTATAAATGTATTTACTGTCACTTTTGATCAATTGAATGCATTCTTGCTGAATAAAAGTATTAATTTCTTTAAAAACAACAACAACAACAACATCAACTTACTGCTCTCAAACTTTTGAACGGTAGTGTATATTTAAATATATAAATAAATCAATGAATAAATAATTAATTTCATGAACTTATAGTTTAGATAAATATGTTAAGATAAATAAGTTATGAGACTATGTGTATTTAAAATATCAGAGCAAAATATCTACACAATTCGCCCAAATTAATAATGTAATAATGTTTAAAAGAAAATCTTGTGCTGCATGGTCTAATTAATTTATTGCATTTAAAATCACATACTTGCAGAGCATTTGAAGAAAAGTATTTGAAGAAAGAGCTGACCTAACGATTGCTGATGGAGTGTGTAGTGTGAACACATTCCTGGATTGTCCTTTGACCCGGATGTTCATTGACCTGTGACCCACAGCAACTGTGAAGATAATTATCTCAGGTGCTGATAAACAACCATGAGGAACAACTTTCTTGTTATAGCATTTATAAAAAAGGTGTGATATGTGCCTTTTTTTATTTTAAATGTTCAAATCTGCATGTTCTGTATGTTAAATCCCAATGCAATGTAGGATAAGCTTCAGAATCTCACCTGTACTGTTGTCTCACCTATACTATCCTACTTGTATAACTTACAGCTTTTTGCTTGCTGTATTGTAGGGAAGTATGCATTTAAGCAGTTGTGCACATACATTTTCTAGTCTGGAGAACCTGGAGATGCTGCTTGGTTACTCACACTTTACGCGACATACTTATCCTACAAGCCGTCGTCATCACTTTCCTCCTGACTGCTCTCCTCACTATCTTCTTTTCACTCGAACATGGTTGATGATGATGATGATTTTATTTTATTAACATTAATGACACAGACAACAGCAGGAATATTAGGCTGCTGTCACTTTAAGAACGAAAGCGCGGACCGAATAAACTGACACACATCCGGTTATCACGAATACACTTACACATCACTTATGATGACATAACCGAGAGAATACTTGTCATGACGGGTATTTTGACATAATTTTGTGTGTCCGTTCAAGAGCAAGTAAACGCGAAAGAGTGGTTTGAGCGCTGTCTGAAACGTCTCTCTCTCTGTCTCTCTCTCTCTCTCTCTGCGTGCGTGAGGCTGTGCACACAGATAACAGCGTGCAAGTCCCAATTTTCGTCTCTTCTTCCGTGTTTAAAATTGAATATGTAAATTGGCAAGACAAAACATATCCGAATGATAAACTTTAACTCTATGATGGTGCAACTTAGCAGTTAATCCGCGAATCACATGCGTGCCGAGCCATGGGGCCTGGTCCGTACAAATCACGGATCAACTGTGTGATCTGTTGCACCCCTAATAATTAACGAACCGACTTATCATATCATCATGATTGCTGTCTTACCAGGGATGGAGAAAAATCCTATCCAGTATGTAAACGTGTCCCTATCCCCAAAAATGTTGCACCCCTGCATATATAAGTATGCAGACTTCCTGCATTAAAATATTTTTCAGGATTTGCCTGAGCCTGCTCGCTGTACTATTTTTTATTGATAATAGGTCAAGAGGTTTGTATGCTAATAAGTGTGCTGATAACGAGCTTTGAAGTTGCAAATCAGCTGTCAGATCAAAGCCTGGTCTCGCAGACCCGTGAGGGTTTGGCAGCCACAGTCTCCAACCTCCCTGTTTTCAGAGACCAATTAACACCTGCCTCCATCTAATTGCCTAATGCCCTCCACACAGCAAAAGTGCTTAGCAGGTGATTAGTGATGCAAAATAGGTGCTGGCGAGACCAGCCATCCAAAGCCTGCGTGTTTCAAAACTCCTGTAAAGTTGAGCCAATCATTTGGACGGCTGTTCCCTGGGCAGAGCTCTCGGCATGCTAAAAAGAGGTCAAGATGAAACCTGCAGAGTGGATTCTGAGACTCTGCAAGTGAGTGTTTGGCGCATTAAGATGCAAAGGAACATGCACAGTGCACAACGGTGCAGTTTTGGACTGTAGAGATGTTTGAAAGTGTGTAGATTTACTTTTACCTCATTTATTCAAAGCTCTGATTTTCGTTGAAGGAATTAACTCACCCAAGAATGTCTGTCATCATTTACTTACCTTCATGAACCTCTTTTCTACGGAGCCCCTAAAGGGACATGGTAATGGAACAATGGGAAGAAAAAAAAATATTTCAATGCTTTTGCGCTCTCTTGCAAAAGTTTTGCGTTCCCAAGACACTTTGCGTTTGATTGCAAAACATTTGAGTTCCTCGCAAGTGAATGCAAAGTTTCTTGGGGGAACGCAAACGTTTTGTAAGTGAACACAAAGTTTCTCTGGGAACGCAAACAGTTTACGAGCGAAATGCAAAGTTTCCACAAACATTTTAAGAGCGAAACGCAAAGTTTGCGCAAAACATTTTGCAAGTGAACGCAAAGTTTCTTAGGGGAAAGCAAATATTTCACAAACAAATGCAAAAGTTTCCGCAAACATTTTGCAAGTGAACGCAAAGTTTCTCAGGGAACGCAAACATTTTACGAGCGAAACGCAAAGCTTCCACAAACATTTTACGAGCGAAACGCAAAGTTTGCGCAAAACATTTTGCAAGTGAACGCAAAGTTTCTTAGAGGAACGCAAATATTTCACAAACCAATGCAAAGTTTCCGCAAACATTTTGCAAGTGAACTCAAAGTTTCTCTGGGAATGCAAACATTTTACGAGCGAATGCAAAGTTTCCGCAAACATTTTGCAAGTGAACGCAAAGTTTCTCGGGGAACGCAAATATTTTTCGAGCAAGCGCAAAGTTTACTCACCATCATGTTGTTCCAAACCTATACGACTTTCTTTATTTCTGTGGACACAAATCGCTTAATGAATTTCTTTTTTTGGTGAATTTACTACAAAAGCAGTGCATCATAACTCATGTAAATGATAAATAAAAACTCAAGAGTGTATAGTCACGTAAGACTCATCGATCATGTATCAAGTATTCAGTTTTCATGAAAAACTGCACAATATTTGAGTAAAATTGTGAAGATCACCACTGTTCTTCTGTGCACCTCTTCTAGGTGGCAATGTTTTGAACAAACACCAGTTACAAATGTGGTTACTCAACATTTTGATGTCAGATTGAGCAGTATATTTATTTTGTGCTTTTATTTCACGGACAGATCAAAGACGAGGAATTTAAGATCTCACTGGCAAGCAAGCAACCTCAGCCCGAGTCTCTGTTCTCTTCAATGATTTGAGCCACTGTAAACACTTAAGTCTGCTCTCTGAAATCGTTTCAATGGCTATTAAATGTAAGTGCATGTGCCACGGTGTAAAAATAGTGGCGAAAGGCAATTTCTTCATGATTTGATCATATTTCAAGTGGCCAAATCCACGGATCCCAATCCAGTGGCTGAATGTGATTTATTTTCACAACAAGCTCTATCTTTCAATCAGAAATCTCCAGCTCTGCCATTTGCACCATTTGCATATGAACGTGATTGTTTAGTGCATGAGAATGAGTTCTATTTATGATCCTCTTTTCATAAAGCTGTTTGGAGAATTTAATATCTAAATGAAGATATCCCAGGCATTTGTTTACCGTCAAATGAAACGTGATGGTAATGTTTGGCATTCACTCCTGAAAAACATAAATGTGAGATTAAGTTATTTTTAATCCTCTTGCAGTGAATGAATTCAAGAAAATTAATATTGCTTGTTTAGAGTCCATCTTTCCTGTTTGCACAATAAATGTGGCAGCAAGTTTACATTTCCTCTACCAACAGACTCTCATGACAACATAATAATATGTATGAGATGGTACAATTGCATGATATTGTAAGAAAGAAAAGGGAATTAAAGGGTTAGTTCACCCAAAAATGAAAATTCTGTCAGTAATTACTCACCCTCATGTTGTTCCAACCCCGTAAGACCTTCGTTCATCTTCGGAACACAAATTAAGATATTTTTTATTAAATCTGAGAGCTGGCTCACTCCTCCATAGGCTTCTAAAGACGTTATAACTTGCTGGCCCAGAAAATGCATTAAAGACATCGTTAATGTAGTCCAAGTGACTACAGTGGCTCAATCTTAAGTTTATAAAGCGATGAGAATACTTTTTGTGTGCAAAAACAAACAAAAATAACGACTTTATTCCACTATTCATTTCCTTCTCTCTGGGCCTCGAGTTTTTTCACATAGTGTAACTGCGCAGCGCTTCTGTGTTGCACGTCACACGCATCACACACATGACCAGCGTCGGCCAATAGTGAGCCAACGTGTGACGTACAACACAGACGCGCTGCGCAAAAACACTACGTGAAAAAAATCGAGGCCCAGAGAGAAGGAAATGAATAGTGGAATAAAGTCGTTTTTTTTGTTTTTGCGCACAAAAAGTATTCTCGTCACTTTATAAACTTAAGATTGAGCCACTGGAGTCACTTGGACTATATTAACGATCTCTTTAATGCATTTTCTGGGCCAGCAAGTTATAACGTCTTTAGAAGCCTATGAGGAGTGAGACAGCTCTCAGATTTAATCAAAATTATCTTAATTTGTGTTCCGAAGATGAACGAAGGTCTTACGGGGTTGGAACAACATGAGGGAGAGTAATTACTGACAGCATTTTCATTTTTGGGTGAACTAACCCTTTAAAGAGAAACAAACAAAAAAGCTATTAAAGTTACTATAATCTAACATTTAACATTTCTATTGTTTCCCATTCTAGGGGACAGAAAATGTCCTCTAATTGAAGAATTACCCATCACATCTGTTTCTACTTCTCATAATATCACATGTATTTCTATCAAGGTTGTGTGTGGAATGCTATTAAGGGAATGAAACCCCTAAACACAAATAAAACAATGAGTTCCCATTAGACAGACCGACTGCTCTTTGTCTCCTTGTGAAAAAAACACACACTTCATGTAAAATAGAGCCTAATTTTCCTTCACCCTTCCCAGAGATTGGATTGAGTTGGTTCAGTTTTCATTAGCTCCGTTCACACCACAAATGAATGTGACAGATCTGATTTTGAATCTGTGAAAAGCTGATTAAATTGAGATTCACAACCCAACATTTCATAATGGCAAAATTATAACCCAATATATAATTTCTGGATTTACGGCCTTCCCCCCCAGAGATTTGCTTCGGGATTAGTATTGATTGGGAAGAAAGACCCCCGTTATGAAAATGAGTCTTTTCATTTGTTTTTGAGGATGTTGTAAATCCATTCGGGCAGTCGCTCACTGACACTGTGCGTAAGTAAGCCTTTTAGGTGTGATTATGTAAATTGCGTCTCCGATTGTAGATTACACACTGATATGTTATTGCTCTCAAAGCATCTAACGAGAAAGAAATCCTATCTGGAATTTCTCTGAATCTCATTATTGCTTAAACAAACTTTTATCGGGTCCTTCATCAAGACTCAGATACTAGCTAATGCGTTACATTAATTAGAGATACATTTCATTAGTTTATATGGATTGCTTGCAGAGAGCAGATAATGCAGAAGGACACGGGGTGTGTGCTGGATCAACAAGGGAAGCTTGCTCAAACCAAAGAGGTCTGAAATACCTGGAGAAAGCAATCCGTTGGCATTTCCATCAATCTCGACTGTCGCGTGTGTCTGCCATCTTCATGTCAAGTCCATTTCACTATATGTCAAAAAAAAGTTTTGTCAATGGTCAAAAATCTACAGTTACATAATAAGATATTTGTAATTTACACTTTGCTTGCAATAATGATAAGTATATTTTTTTTGTGCTTTCAAATCGATTAATCGTGTCTAACATAAAAGTTTGTTTATACACACACACACACACACACACACACACACACACACACACACACACACACACACACACACACACACACACACACACACACACACACACACACACACACACACACACACACACACACACACACACACACACACACACACACACACATATACACACAAACACTTTTGTTAGATGCGATTAATCGCGATTAATCGTTTTGACAGCACTAATTGTTACTGTTATTATTATTAATGCCATCATCATCATCATCATCATCATCATCAAGAAAAACAACAACAACAACATTTACAACATTTAAAACTATTACATAATAAATATGAACACACACAGACAGACGTTTGTATATTAATAGTATTAATATTAAGTATTATTCAGCAAGCTTTGAGGTCATCTCTATGACCTCACTCCGAAATTGTAGGTTTTAAGTAAATAAATAATTTACAAATAACATTTATTTCTATATACTTTATTCAATACAGATAGTTTAAAAGCAGATTCACAGACATAAACAGGTACATTGGTGTGATAATCAATTATGAAATGAAAGTATTATTGTAGTCATGCTACAAAAAGGGGAAAAGAAACTTTGATGACTTTATTGATGACATGGGCTTATGTATTTTAGTCCAATCAAATGCCACTGAGTAGCAAATAATATTTCATGACTGCAAGCCCTTTGATATGTTCAATAGAATATGCATCTGGAAATACACAAAACTGCACTATTCAATCCATTTCAATGGGCCATAAATGACTGTGTGAACCTCTGGTCACCAGCAGACTTAAGATACTCTTAAGATTTCTTTGGTCAACCATCTTCACCAAAAACACTGTGCTGGTTTGTCAGCCTTCATTTGTTTAAACCTGCCTGGATCAGTAGAAATTCAAGGTGGTCTTTTCATCGGAGTACCAGATTTATATAAAGGGTAACTCTAAAAAAATACACACAAGCCACACAGAAGCCTTATCCCACCGTTCTCAACATACGCTCCTCCCTTTTCAATGCAAATGCAATTATCTCTTTCACAAATGACTTGCATTTGACACTTGCTTTGACAACAGGTTTGTAGTGGCAAGGTTATTTTGAAAGCAAATTTCAAAGCACTGACACACGGCATCCAAAAGACAGATGGCCGTGCGGTTGCCCGTGTGCTCACACTAACAGGGGAAAAGGCTTTGGCTCTTCACAGTTCTTCAAAGAGTCCCATGTCACATTTTGTCAAACAGACATTAGTTGGGCTTTGTAAACAGAGAGCACAAGGGCGTCTCACTTCCTCCTGGAATAGAAAAGAGCGGGCAGAGCCGGAAACGGGGCAAGTGTTCTTGTGCTGAGCCATCACAGATATAACAGTTAACCCTCAGTCTAAATACTGTACCTGTGTCTGACTCAATGTCCTCTTCCTGCTCTCATTTATCTTTCCTCATATCAAGCTTTCCTCATCTGCTTTTCAAAGAGCCTCAAGAGGAACCCATAACCCCTCTGGGACCCGCTATTCATTGCTGTCCTCTGTAGAGGACTGTTTTGTTGTTGTGGGCTTTTCAGAAATACCAAATGTTTTTAAAAAATACAATAGTTCATAGTTCATAGAAAGAGGAACAGTACTAGGCATTAGGGATGAGGTACAAATATATTTGATATTCTAAAGTATTCTAGCACCTGGAATCAATATTTGTAGTTTGTTTGTACCGTTTTTCACATTGATATTTGGGCCAAAAAAATAAAAAGTAAAACATTGCAATATATATATATATATATAAATAAATAATAATAACTACACATTAAACAAATAACAATAATTGAAAAAATCATAAAGATTTAAAAGCTTAAAACCAAATGTATTTGTGGGGACATTTGGACTCCACAAAGTAGGGTTTACCAGGAAACACACACACACACACACACACACACACACACACACACACACACACACACACACACACACACACACACACACACACACACACACACACACACACACACACACACACACACACACACACACACACACACACACTAGGGGAGTATTTCACATGGTACACGCATGTACACTCTTAAACATAAAGGTCTTTTATTGTCATTGATGGTTCCATGAAAAACCTTTAACATTCATTGAACCTTTCCATTCCACAAAAGGTTCTTTAGAATTTTTAAATGTTCTTTACAGTAATAATTTTAAAAAATATTCAAAAAAAGTTCACTTACAGGTTATTTGGGAAACCAAAAATGGTTCTTCTATTGAATCACATTTTTTTCTGAATTGCTAAAATACTAAATCCCATTCTCTGAACCAAATTCTCAATAGCCTGAACCAATTTGTTGAATAAATCACTCTTTCCGTAAAACATTATACAAGTCTAAGTTGTTAAGACTATATTTGCAAATCTCAAACACTCTTTTTACAAAACTCCAAACACATTCTGACTCACCAAAACACATTTTGCAGTGTGATGCACTTATACTTCAAAACCACTAAACACAGGCTAAAATTAAACACATCTACAGCACAGTTGTCATCATTACACTCAAAATTGTTCACACTTATCTCTAATGATGTGACCAAACCAACTGTACATTCACGAGTTAATTTGCCCATATAATCTTTAAGCTAATAATAAGGTTAAGCGTATTTGGCTTGCTGTCCGCAGTGTGGAAGCAGCTTCAGTTCGAGCTTAGATACACCCCCCAGTGGGACTGCTAATGCTTGGATGATGAGTAAGGTGCCTAAATGAAGTTGGTGGAGTTGAGGAGGTGGAGGGATGCCAAAACAGCTGATGCCGGAGCAAGGCTCCGGTGGGTAATTGAAAGATTAGATGGGTTCACTCCTCCCGAAATTACGTTTGTGAACTTCACTAACACAAGTCAGTTCAGAGAGCCAAAATTGACTCAAAATGTTGCACTGAATGTTGATACCAACAATGGATGGAAACAATATAGTAAGAGGGAGAGGAGGAAGAGTAAGAGGTGGTGAACAAGGAGGATGGGAAAGAGTAAAGTGTGGAGAATGTTGTCAAGGATCCGGCACACCAGAGGGGTTTTCCCTTTGCCTGGGAAGAAACAACATTGTGGACAAAGTCCTCAGACTGGACCCAAGAAGAAGACGTGATGCTGAGGCAGAATGAATCTCTTGTTGAGATTTTGCAGTTGCACAACTCTTTAGAGTGACTGTAACATGCTTTACAAGTTTTTTTTAAAGACCTTTTTGGCTTTTGGGTTACAGTATTTTCATATTGCAGTTTTTTTTCAACTGCTTACACACATTTTCAAAACTTTGCCTCTTTTTTTCAAAACTTTACACACAAATCCAAGAATTGCACACATAAAATGCAAAACACCTCACATCTCTTGCAAAATGAAGCACTGCATTCAAAATATCACAAACACATCTCAAAAGCAAACATTTGTCTTACATTGCAAACACCTTTGCCATGATATCATATTTTGGATATATCATATACACACAGTTATTCAAAACCTAAAGCTCTTCTTTCATGAGCTTCTATGTACATTTTTGAACAAGATTGAAAGTGATTGGCAGAGAGATGTTGAAAAATTGACGGTAAACACGAAAGAAACTATTACCTTTACTGTAAGCATTTGTGGTTGTGAAATACAGTATTACACAGTCCGAAAAAGCCTATAACTCGACCTTTGGCCTATTTCTAGGGCTATTCTAAAGCCATGATTGGTTGGTGTTAAGTAAAGCAATGAGTGTTTGCACATGTGAGGAGTGTGTGTGAGGCTCTGATGAATTACTGTGGCATTTTGAGGGGTTGTGTTTGAAAAAGGAAATCAAGATACTTTCATATTTGTGTGTGTTAAACAGAGAATTGTGTGTTGTGGTTTGCAAAAAGTGTTTTATGAAATTGAAAATAGAGTCGAAGGCCAAGAATTGGTGTATGGTTTTGCAGATTTGATGTGTGGTTCTGGTGTTTGAGTGTCAGGTTTCAGAAATTGTGTGACAAGTAAGGATTTTGAAAAAAAAAAAACTGTATGCAAGTGCTGAATAAACAGCTGGACATTCAATAGGCCTATACAATATTCAGTACAATACTATACTTGCAGTGCCTATTCACCTAACTACTGTAAGTTGTGTTCACTATACTTTTTTTATGTACAGTAATTGCAAAATTTGTTTACTTTGTTTACTTTTGTTCTGTAACTGCATGCTATAGATTCTGTGTTCTCCATTTTTTGATGTAGTGTCTAATGGATGATCTGTAGTGTTTATATTGACTCATGTGTGTATGATCTGAAAGCGTTGGCTGATTTTGAGCACAGATGAAATGGTTTGAAGCTACTGTTAGATTTTGCCAGAAGAGTCAGAGGTTCTCTGAACGTAGTGTGTCATTTGAAGATTTGTTTTTGTGTTTAAGGTTTTGAGAAAGTGGGTGATGGTTTCGAAAAATGTGTTTTAGCAATTCAGAAAAACTGTTAAACCTTTTTGGAACCTTTATTTTTAAGTGTAAATAAAAAAAAAATAAAAAAAATACAGTATATACATTTTTATAGTATGGATATTACACCGGACATGTTTAATAAAACTAGCCTGAAAGCAAAAACAGATTTTTGAATGGAAAAACACATTTACCTGCAGCGCCTTGTCTTCATTTCCTGAATAAATGAAAGTAGATGTGCATCAGGGAGAGCTGTGGTCACGATTCACTGTTTGGGTTTGGAAGTGAATGAGAGCGAATAAATAATGACAGATTTTTTTTTTTTGGGGGGGGGGGTGAAAAATTCCTTTAAACAAGCTTAAAACGGGTGAAATTGCTGATCCTTGATATGGAGGCTCTGAAGGCCTCCTCATACCTTTTTTTCAGCCCGGAAAATATTAAAATGTCACAGCTTTATTTCATTTTCGTGACTCTTGGCATGCTTTAACAGAAGAGCCATGACACAGCTCTCTCCAGTCGATGGGGTTAGTGAGTGTTTTTATTTTATTTTATGCTATACTCTGCAATCTGATTTAGGACTCAGGGAAGGTCATTGAGCATCAGTGGATATCTCCAGATAAGAGCCACAATGGAGGAAAGTTAGCATAATAAAGTGAGTGACTGCTGCCCGCACTGGCAAGGACACCTCGTATCTGCACCTGTGAGACGCGCTCCACGTAGACCTTCATTAAGATTAATGCAATGCAAAGTTCTCAAATGAATGCGACAGATGGGAGAGATAAAGAGACAGATTCTCCGTCAAGTATCCAGAATACACGTCTTTAAAATAGATTTGACCCCTTTCTCTGAGAGCACCGCTTTGACCATGAAGTGTATGTAATAAGATATAATCCTCAATATTATGAAGGTACTCAGCTATTAAACTGGAGCATTATTTCATTGTGCATGACACATCCTTGACCTGAAGGGCTGCTTGTCTTTGTGGAGGAATAAGAATGAAACGTTTTTATTATTTGTAGGTTAATCTCTCTTGAGCTTCAGTTTAATGCACAGCGCAGCAGTAAAATCGCATCCATAATCTTCATAACAAAACTAATATACACAAACTATTCCAGAAAGAAGATCATGAAGCTATTTTATAACAATAATGGTAATATATGATGTGAAATATGTGAAAGCCTAAGAAGAATATCTTTCTTAATGAACATTTCTGGTTTTATTGGCTGGCAATGTGTACATTACACAAACAGTAACATTTGCTCAAATGCAAAAAAAAAAAAAAAAAAAAAAATTGGTGTAGAAAAAAATTGCTAGTAAATTTCACAAATAATTACCAAGAAATGGTGAGTATAACTACGGAATATAAGATGGGAGGGGAAAAAATATTACTTGCAAAAACTAGCAAAAAAGACAGCGCAAAAGCATTGAAATATTTCTTTTTTTCCTTCAATCTCATATTTTTTTCCCCTCACTACCATGTCCCTTTAGAGGCTCCGTAAGTAACACATTGAATTAAACATGACATTTTAAAGTAGAAAGTTAGCCTGGTTAAAACCAGACCATTCTCAGTAGTAACTGAGTTATGGTCTGGCAAAGCTTCATTAATAACTCATTTCCAAAGGGGCGTCGCCAACGGACGTCGCTCAAATGCCTCTGGGCGCAATTGGATAGACCTAAAACCAATCAGAGCGATCGTCATCGTGTAAAGCCATAAAGCCCATTTCGCTTAAGTTACACAACGCCATAAAAGTATGTACTCTTTTTGTGAAGAAAAGGTATTTACTTTTGAATGTGTAGCAAAAAAGTAGGCAAGCTTTGGGACATACTACTTCGTCATCTTTATCGGACGGATCTGTCGCGTGCATCCCGTCACGTAAACTGCCCTGTCAATCATCGTGTCACAGTTAAAATCCTCTATTAAATCTAATTTAATTTCCTACCGTTTCGGAGAGAATTATAGCAGCACATTCATCTGCCAGTGGGTCTTTCATGGAGACTGTCCTCATGTGTTTACAATTTGAATATAATAATGCATTTAAAAGTTTGTTGGTGCGCTTCACTAACGGATGTCGCTCAAATGCCTCTGGGCGCAATTGGATAGACCTAAAACCAATCAGAGCGATCGTCATCGTGTAAAGCCCGCCCCAACATTTCTGATTGGTGCCGCGATTTCGAGGGATTAGAAATGGGCTTGAATGAGCTCTTTGCCAGACTACTTGCAGAGCAAATCTAAATTTCCCGGAAGTTGTCTGGGTTTTCCCAGGCTGGAAGAAAGTAATATGTGCTGGAATAATCATTGTTTTATTTACAACTTTTATTTACAAAATATTTTTTTTTTACAGCGTAATTTGGAGCAGAATCTGTTTTTCGAGGAAACCTGTTTGAAAATAATGATTTGTTTTGCAATTCTCTTAGTAGCGCTGAAAGTTCTTTTTTTATTATTCCTCTTCATGCCATTTACTGAAATCCTTTCTTGTTCCTCAGCCCTGGTATAAAGAACTTTCTTTGCTTTCGTCTGTCACTACGTTTCTTTTATAGCACTTATGCAATTACATTTCAAAGATGCTTTGTGTGTGAAAGAGAAGATGACTTTGAACTAAACAGACACATTTGCATTTGTTAAAACGAATGCTATAGACTCTGCCATTTGTTCCGTGAAAAGCTGTTTTTGAAACCTTTCTCCATTAGGCCCATCTTCTTTTTAATACTTGCCTTTTTTTGTTGGGAGAAAGAAAATCAATCCATCTTGAAGAACGTGAAGTAGTTTGTTTACTAGAGCAAATCTACTGACGCATGAAGGCATTTTTCTTGCTTTAAAGGATGAGTAATTTTGTGTGTCGTACAAGATCACACCGGATACAAGGTCTTGATGGAACAAAACTCAACTTCAGAAAAAAACTTTGCAGGAAGTGAGTATGAAAAAAATCAAGACCTCTTACAGTTTGTTCCAATTGCTAACACACTAAAATGACATGCACAGCACAATGATTTAAACTGACACACAGAGAGCAAAACCTCTTCTCAAGTCTCCAAAAGACTAAACACAATTTCTGCTTTACACACATTTTGCAATTCAAAATGGCACTTTTTAAACGCACTGAACACGGTTCTCTGCATTAGACACAACAATCTGACATAAAGTCACATGTTTGCCATTTCAAAACACTGCCATTCAAAATGACACTACATGAGCTGATTGGCCGATACATGTGTCACCTGACCAAACACCTCAATGCTTAATTGTTAACACTTCAATCTTTTTCAGTTTACTGTTTTTTTTTAGCATATTTTTGTTCAGTCCAATGTAAATACATGTTGCACTGACTTGTTTGGTGAAAAAAAAAACAAAAAAAAAAACATAAAAAATCAACAGCATGCGTGTGTATCTGCAAATATTTCTGTGGATGTGAACAATCTGAAGAATTTTCTACAATTTGAACAATTTTAGTATTATGGCAAAGCATACTAAAGATGAGAGTGCTCTTCATTATGCCCAACAGTGTGTATAGCTGGTTAGACACAAATCTGGTAATATGAATGAAGTGTGCGCCATTTTGTTTGATTTTGATAATGCTATATGTAGTTTTGGTTGCACTGCTTCATTTTGCAGGATATATTAGGTATTTTGCAGTTTGGGTGTGTGGTTTTGTGAATTGTGTTAAAGGGGTCATATAATGCCATTTTTGTACAAGCTAATATGATTCTTTAGGGTCTAAATTAAAAGTTTGTAATATACTTTCATTAAAAATTCTCATTAATATTGTAAGAAAACACTAATTTTACCTGGTCAAAAACAGCTCTGTTTTCAGCATGCCGTTTAAGTGCATGTGTCTTTAAATGATAATGAGCTTTGCTCACCCCGCCCCTCTGTTCTGTGTGTACACCGTAACACAATAACCATAACGCGTTGTTCATTATAAACGTGGGATTATGAATTATATTGAGAACGTCGTATATAGAAAACATGCCGTAATGTACCCTGAGTGTAAACAGCCGCATTCATCGTGAAGCGTGCAGCAAGCGATTTGCAAAGATTAATATAAGTATTAATATAAAGGTTAATAAAACGTTACACTCACTTCTTCTTCTGGAGGTTCAGCAGGAACACGAATAGTTGGTACCGATCCTTTTTTCAGGAGCAGCTTCTTAGCAAAACCAGCTTTACTGACCCTCGCCTCGTTTATAAAGCAGTCTGGTGTGTGAAATGATTCGCGCAAACATGAAAGCATTGACGTTGATCGTGGGGAATATTCCCTTCGAAAACAAACTCAGCCACTGCGTCTTCAGCGGTTCGGATTTAGGAACATCAATATGACTGCTGTGTTCCTTATTACACCCAAGAACAGAACACCACAATCGCTTAGATGCCATTCTGCTCATAGACAGTGCTCCAGCGTATGAACAATGACCGTGCCGGTCCGCGCGGACTATGATTGACAGCTCGCTCACGAGCGAGGGCGGGTCTGTGTTGAAACACTGCTGTCAATCAACAATCGTGGGAGGGGCGACGATTTTGTGACGTCACAAAATCGAACGGCTTGATTTGAGTTGGGGAAAACATATAAGAAGATAAAAAAAAATAAAAAAAACACTGGATGGATTTTTATCATTTCATGATGGTTGTGTACAGGCACTGCCAACACACATATCAGTACAATCAACTTGTAAAAGTGCATGTACCATTATATGACCCCTTTAAGTATTTTGATAAAACCAGCCTAGTTTGCAAAATTGTGTGTTAGCAATTGGAAAAAACTGTAATCATATCTTATTTTCCATTTCTATCCATTTTGACACATTGTCCTCTTTCCGCCTACAGACACTCCATCATTGAACTTCTATTTTCTGCCTCAACACTGAGGCTTCTTCTACTTCAGTTTGTATTTATGCATATGAATTTATTAAAAGCGATTCCTACAGTACGTTGCTTTCAACTACAATTTTTTTTTCAATTCACAATCGAATTGTTGACTACATATAATTTATTTGTGTATATATATCATTAATTTGTGAAAAGACATACAAAATCAAAAAGGATGTTAATTGGTAACACTTTACTTAAAGCCCTTATGTATAATGCATTATAAAGGGATTCATAATGTACATAATGCATTATAATGTTTGCAGATTTTACATCTGAAATTGGTTGTCATGTGTTTTAATCAATTATACTTTCCAAAGGTGTAACAATGTATAGAATAGAAGAGAAAAGAAGTATTATAATGTATTATAACTGTTGTTACGATAATCATGAGATCTAAAAATGCATTGGAAGGTGCATTAAAAGGCATAATTAATGCATTACAAATCCTTTTATAATGCAATATATATATATATATATATATATATATATATATATATATATATATATATATATATATTAAAAGTTGCTTCATTTAATTTTCTTTTTTTATTCTTTACCAGTTGAGACTCTTCCACTAACTAACCCTGGCTCTGAAAAGTGTCCTGACATTGACTCGGACAGAACGAGGAGCCTTTGAAAGAGGACAAGGGCCTGTTCAGGCGAGTTTAAAAATAAACCTGATGTCAGTAGGACTGGTGCCATTCTGTAGGTCCACACCCTGTCTGTCTGTTGCCCTGCAGAGTGATCAGAGAGGTGGCACAGCATTCTCGCTCAGTCTTTTTTTCCTTCAGCATCCCTGGGGAAATCAGCGCCTTTCAGAGCCGCCCTGCCTGGAGTCCCGTCCCTGCGACTGGCTGTGACA
Source organism: Leuciscus leuciscus (assembly GCF_965113295.1). Lineage (NCBI taxonomy): Eukaryota > Metazoa > Chordata > Actinopteri > Cypriniformes > Leuciscidae > Leuciscus > Leuciscus leuciscus. The sequence goes on from NC_138737.1 coordinate 4,068,546, forward strand.
GGACCTCGTATACCGAACCATGAGGCAGCAGAGAGAGTGGGGAAGAGACAGCTGCCTTCCACTGCGGTACACCACCTAAAAAACAGTGCACCACCAGCGCTGATCCAAGCCATCAGTCAATCTGTAGATGCGCACTGGGCTCTGAACCCATCAGACTCCGGCTGCTGCATCCTAAATCACTCCGAACAGCGCCGGGAGATAAAGTGGTTCAACCTAGAATGAAAAATCAGTCATAGTTTACTCATGTCATTTTAAAACACATATGATGTTCGTAATTTTGTGGAACCATTATTTTTTTTTAAATGAATTAATACTATTCAACAATGATGCATTAAATTGATCAAAAGAGACATTAAAGACATTTATAATATCACAAAATATTTATATTTCAATTAAAAGCTGTTGTTTTGAATTTTATATTTATCTAATAATCCTGAAAAAATGTATGAAGCAAAAATATTAAGCAACACGACTGTTTTCAACATTGATAGATATACTGTAAGAAAAGTTGAGAAGCGAATCATCATTTTAGATTGATTTCTGAAGGATCATGTGACACTGAAGACTGGATTAATGATGCTGAAAATTCAGCTTTGATCACAGGAATAAAATACAATATAAATGATATTCAAATAAAAAAATTGCAACAATATTTCACAATGTTACTGCTTTTATACTGTATTTTTGATTAGATAAATGCAGGCTTGGTGAGCAGAAGAGACTTCTGTCTGAACCTCAAACTTTTGAATGTTAGTGTATATCTTTTCCATACAAATCTCCACACCTGTCAAGTTCCAGAAATGACTAAAAAGCACCATAAATGTAACTCACTTGATAAAATTCATGCACTATATGCCAATCATATCTTTTAGGTGATAAACAGAACAAAATTGAAGTCATGCATGTTCTCACAGTTTTCATCCTTTCAGATACATCCTTCCATGACTGGAAGAAATATTGTGAAAAAGTCATATTCGTTTAATTTTTCTTTCATTATGGAAAAGATGTATATGAAAATCTGTTGTGTTCCGCTGAAGAAAGAACACCATACAGGTTTGGAACAACATGAAGGTGAGTAAATGACTAAATCAACAGTTCCCAGGTTACATTGTGCAAATTAACCAGGAAATGTTTTTTTTGTGTGTGTGTGTGTGTGGAATATGTACATACAAACTTACGTCACACACACCTGTATTCAAAAACATCTCTGTTTTCGCTGCCAAAACATCTCTTGCCCCATCTGCCCGGCACATATGTGGTACTGACGCAAACCCACAGCCAGGAGGAACCAGTTAAAGAAATATCCAGCGGCCGTTCAGCCGTCTTACATCCAGTGTCCTTGATTTATTCTTAGAAATTGTCCTTGTGACTTTGACATGTTCATGATAACATTACACATTCACCACGCATCCCCAGAGTAAATGTGTCACAAGTGCAATCTGATTAGATGAATAGCATCAATACGGCCTAATTGTTCGAATTGCAAATCGAGAATAAGACAATATCTGACACCATATAGAAGACTGTGTGCAAGAGAGAATCAACTTCACACCGCATCTAATTCATCTCACTGCAACAGAGCTCGGAAACAAGTTAGCCTGCAAATTAGATCTGCTGCATTCATATCTCGTAATATCTTGTAATATGCATAATATAGACTCAAATAGCTTTCGCCTCACAATTACATGATAGGACGTGTCTGCCACAAGTGCGTAGTGGAAAGTCTCTCATCTTCATTTATATCATTTGGGCTTTCCAATTTAAGTTTTTTGTATAATTACCTTGACTGATTGTTCAAAAAAGGGAGAATGTTTCAAAGCACTGAATGAAACTTCTTTTTATTGCATTTATGGCAGATGTAGTCAATGAAGCTGAAAAGCCAGTAAAGCATCTTGTGAAAAAAGCTGGTCTCCATTAAATCTCAGAACTCAGAGGAAAACAGCTGAGGCTTAATTTGGATGCGATGAGAACCACAGAATTTATGCTGGAAAAAGGACGTTTTGATCATACTTTAACAAGTTAAGGGAATAGTTTACCCATAAAATGAACATTTGGTCATTTTTTTACCTACTCTCATGCTGTTCCTGTCACATTTAGGTTGTTTCTTCTTCTTCTTTTGTGGATTTATTGGCGGGTTGGTTGCAAACCAACTGGAAAGCTGCATACTGCCACCTACTGTGCTGGAGTGTGACGAAGATGTAACACAAGGAAGATTTTCTTTTTTTCAGGTCACTATTTCTCAAGAACGTAATTTAAGCTGAAGTTGTTCTACTATATTCTAATCCTGTCTTTAAAATATTGTATAAGGTGAATTCTATAATACCCAAGACTTGCATCTCTCTTATAAGATAAATTCTTTCCTGTTCATATATATATATATATTTTTTTTTTTACATCTAATCAAAACATGTTCAACAGTTTCCATTTCCTGACATAAACCAGAGTTGTGTTAGACCATGATATGAAGTGTTGCATTAAGATTAGTGTGACTTATTCTTAATCTTGTAAATACAATAAATTCCATCATATTTACATTATGACTATAGTTTCCCCTTGTTTTATGATACTTTGTATTCTATAGAAAGGTGTTCCTTTCTTACATGCTGTCACAGTTATGTTCAGTTTGTCTTAGTTATCATGGACTTTTAGTTTGTTTCATTCATTCCCATTATGTGTTTCTTTGTTTGATTTTCCAGCCAGTCCCTTGTTTCCATGGCCACTGTTATTAGTTCATTCTGTTCAGGTATCTTGTTTGAGTCACTATAAGTTCTTCCCTCACAGTATTTCATTGTTCGGTCTACGCTACGTTTAGTGTGTGTTGCCCTGGCTGTCTGAGTATTATTTGTCGTACCATAATTTAACTTCGTATTGGATCTTTATTCTTCATCTTCGTCTGTCTTCCTGCAACCCACACATGCGTCCCAGTTTTTCTGCCATTTACTCCCACAAGCTTGTTGAATTAAAGACTTTCCTTCTGCCCTGCTTAAAGGGATACTTCACCGATTAGCATTAAGCTTTGTATCAATAGAAACCTGGTAGTATTTTCGAATGACCGTGCTTCCCTCCCTCATGTCCCCCTGAGACGAGAGATTTCTGTATTGTGTGTCTGGAAAAACACCTCAGATGATGCAAAAATCGTCATTTAGCTCATCAGAGGCTCTTCTGTCCAGAGGCGAGAGACTCCAGCCTGTAGGAGGAGCTCGTTCCGCATGTGTTCAACCCGCCCATAGGGGGATCTCACGATAAAACGCCGTCTTTTCAGTTTCGAGTTGACTAGTAGCCTAGCTGTATCATTTCTTCCGATACTGCCCTCTGTAACCGGTAGGAGTGGCTTGGGAATGGCCTCGTAGGGCAGCGAAGCAAGTGCATTTTGGGAGTTGTTGTCTTTCATCCACATGAGATGGCTTTTCTGTCTTTTCTCAGTCTAGAAGGCACCAACTTCTAAAATAATTTCACATTTGAATACACATTCATCTTTCCAGCGGTAAAATATCGCTGTTAATATTATCCATTTCGAGTAGTTTTCTTTTGTCTTTTATTTTGAAATTTTGTTCCTGGTTTCTTGTCATGTGACTTCCTTGCCCTCATGTGATCATGTCTTGTGCTTCCCCAGGCTGCGTTCTGCCCCGACAAAAAGTTGCAAAAGCGTTGAACACCCTGTTCTGATGATGCAAGAGTTGCAACTATGGCAGTGGAGTTGGCCATTCTTTGTGTTCTTTTCTGAAGAATTTTCGGAGCCTGATTAAATCGGTATAAATACATGTTTAATATTGCAAAATACGCTCTATGTTACAGTCACTGCCCTTGCCGTCCAGAATAAAAGAGAACTAGTGAAGGGATTTGTGGAAACTGTGGTTCCTAATTATTGTGATCCAACATTTGCCTCACATTTCAGGATGAAAAGACAAACATTTCAGATGAAGGATAATCCACTCCTGACCTCCAGGATCTATATGACCTTATTATTTTTATTGTGAGTATTAGGCTTATCATTATTGCTGATCACTGTTGATATGCCATATTTTTACAATAAAACTCTTACGACAAACATGTCTTATATCTTCAGTTGTTGCGTATACCAAGCTGCAGCGGACACATTTGTAAACGACTTCACTTGGACCCGTTGTGCGAGCTGTCTCTTTAATACTGCATGGTTTATATACATGTTGCTGCTGATTGGCTGACATTTTTGACACACCCACCAAACAAGAGAAAACGTTTCCAGGAAACATGTAGTTCAACCTAGAAACCGTACAAACGTTGCACACCGGTTTGAGCTTGAACATGCACCTAGTCTCATGTGTCATGTTCTGATTGGTTCCCTTGTTTCATGTGTCAAGTTCTCATTGGTTCTTGGTTCATCCAGTCTGTTTCATCATTGGTTCATTGTGTTCAGGTGTTTCCTGTTGGTCATTAGTCCTTGTGTGTTCATTGTCTTTTGTCTAGCTTTGTTGGTGTAACCTGCCTTTTGTTGAGTCAAGGTTTTGTTTTTTGTAAACTTTGGATTATCTTCAATAAAACTGCTTTCAGTTGAATTGTTACAGTTCCAAACCATATGCTTGCATTTTTTCTATGAAACATAAAAGAATACATTTTGAATTCTGAGTTCCAAAAGCAACACTAAAACGCAAAAAGAGCATGAAATGAGTTTAAATGACCCTTTTTAAGTATAAATTTGTGCAAGGAACATCCCAAATTAAGTTTATTAATACAAATCTCTTTAACAATTTACAATAAGGCATCATTTGTTGACATTAGTTAATGCATAGCAACATATTTTTAAAGCATTTATTAATTGTTGTTAATGTTAGTTAATAAAATATCTAATTGTTCAGTGTTTTTTTTTTGTTTTTTTTTTATGTTCACAGTGCATTAATAAATATTAACCAATACGTCTTTGGATTTAAAAATTTTTAAAATAAACGAGTAAATGACTACCATTGATTAAGATTAATAAATGCTTTATTGCTCATTGTTAATGATATCTAATAGGCAGATAACTAATGCTAACAAATGAAACCTTATTGTAAACTACAACCATAAACTTTATCTTTGTTCCATGGAAAAACAGAATACAGTTTTGGAACACCATGAGTAAACGGTGGCAATTTGTATTCTCGCTGGAACTGTGTTCTAGAATGTAGTTCAAAGAGCTCAAATATCCCTGAATGTTCTTTCTGTCAAACTCTTGCATGCAGCATCGCTTTTAAACACAGTTATGAGGCAAATTTACAAACAAACTGACTTCTGAACGGGCGCACTGTGCCGTAATGAAAGAAAGGCCTCATTTTGTAAAACTGTGATGTGTTTTCGGAGCCATCGGGGGCAAAACCTAAGCCGTGTTAAAAGCATTGACTACTGTATCAGCTCTATTTGGCTTGTGATCATCTCTGCCGATACCGGAGCATAACAGACAGTGTGGAACTCAGATGAAAGTGTCAGGATTTCAAACGGTAGCTTTCATAGAGAATAATCAATCTTAATGTTTTGCATGGTGCTGTGGGTATAAACCAAGAAATGATAAACATCGCACCAATTATTTAAGGTGATATCTATGACATCAGTCGGCATTTTATGGGAAGATGAAAGCAACATAAGATAAGAATGTCCCATTACAATCAGTAAAAAATTGTATGAGTTGTGCGAGAGAAATTCAAACGGCATGCATAATGCAAGTAGGAAGATGAGGGGGAAATCATATACTGAATAATTTCAGAAACAACAAAGCTTTGATTTTTCCCAGTTCTGTGTCACATAAAGTGCCAAAAGAACAATGAAAACCAAACAAAACAAGAAGTGTTTTCTTGTATGCATGCCACTCTGCTCATGTCATTTTTCATTGCAAAATAAATATATACCTGATTATTGGTGTTTTTATTTCATTGTATGAATTTGAGAAAAAAATACGATTTGATAGAAGTCTCTTATATTCTGCAAGGCTGCATTTATAAAAAAATACATTAAAAACTATAATATTGTGAAATATCAAACAACTTTAAAGCGTAATTTATTCCTGTGATCAAAGCCAGATCTTCAGTGTCACATGATCCTTCAGAAATTATATAGATACATTATTTAATATATTATATAAGATATCAATTATATATGTATATTTTCACTGTAAAACAAAGTTTATACAGTACAAATGTACTGTATAAAATACAAAATTATTATTATTTTTTTTTTTTATAAATTTTTTTTTTACAGGTGTTTTACCTGTAGTTTGAATTATGCATGTCATTAAGGGTTAACGGAAATGTCCGTAAAATTACTGGATAATGTTATTTTTTACAGTGAGTCTCAGTTAATAACTTGCTACATTTAGCACTGAACTATATTATCTTTTTTTCCTCTTTTTTTTATTTTATTTTTTTAGCTTGGCTGTTGCTTAAAGTCTTTTATCAGTCACTTGTAGTTTGACGAATATGAGTTTCAAAGCAGCTTCCCCATCACTTTTGTACATGAGTTTCATCAGTCGGGCTGCTAGTCGAAGTTTTATCTGAGTTTCACCAAGGTCTTAAGCTGAACGCTTCTCCTCATACATCACTCTCACATTAAAAAGGATTCACTGTGGCACGGCGGTCATGTTTTCGCAGAGATACAGACTCTTGAATTAGTCTCTGTCTTCTCATGAGATGGAGGAGGATAACCAGGACATTCTGGGAATACGGTGACAAACACCCCATGAATTTTGTGATCTCAAACTGTCCCCACCACAAAGTGTTGGTACACTCTTAAAAATACAGGTTTCAAATAGGGGTTTTCTGATGCCAGAAGAACCATATTTGGACCTTTCAGTGAACAACTCTCAAAATAACCTTTTTTTTTCTTAGTGCGAAGAACATTTAAAGGAACCGTATGTAAGAAATGTATTTCAATTAATCATAAAATGGCCCGGATATGTCACTAGACATTAAGAAATCATGTTCATTTCAAATACTTATATCACTGACAACAGTAGTCTGGCCAGGATATTGTCATTTAAAAGTGAAGTTGCAGCCCTCAACTGATGTTGATGTTGTCATGTTGTGTTTTGGCCTGAAGCTCCACCCTCCACCTATCTACCAATCACGAAGTCAGTAGTGTTTCGGCATCCGGGTTGCCAGCTCTGCTCTAGTTACCACAGCTGCAGCTACAAACGTGTCGGATAAAAAATGCCAGACTATCTGGCAACCTCGAGTCAGGGGGGAGGGGGAGGGGATACACCGCTCTACAGTCATTTGAAAGTGATTGCAGTACCAGTTTTGGCCACAATCTTACATACGGTTCCTTTAATAAAATCTGAAGAACCTCTTTTCCATGAATGAAAAGGTTCCATTGATGTTAAAGGCATCAAATACCCTTTATTTTTGAGAGTGTAGAGGAAAGAAACTCTTTGTTCGATTCTAACAATGTACTTGTTTGTCCAAACGGCTGAGAAACATGATGATGAAGCCATTTCTGCTGCGCCAGGAACTTCTGTCCGCTCTTCTTCAAAACTAGGTCCTGTGAATAAAGCAGAGGCAAATTGAAATCTAATAGTTAACAAGGACGGGACTGTTACTCCCTATATAGTACATAATATATTTGTTAGCATGCTGCTGTAAAGGGCTTAAACATCTTTACTAGACGGGCTCTTTTCTCTCCGGTCCTCTCCGCTCACGGCTGCTTTGCACCATTGACGACTCTTTCCCAGAGGAATAAAACTTAATGGGCGAAGATTTCGAGAATTCTCAGAAGTCTCAGGGCGAGAGCCTAAATGTCAAATTGAGCGAGTACAAGCGTGTGTGATTGAAGGTGATCAAACTGACAGCACAAAGCCAGAGGTTTTGATGGATGCACACGCTATAATGAAGTGTAAAAGATGAAACGCCGTATTGAATGTGGAGGAATACATAACCATTCATCACCGACATGCCGTTTGTGCTTTTAACTTTACCGGAGCGTACTTCTGCTTCCTTAATGTTCAGGATTGGTGCATTTTAAACTTGCTGCATTCATTTGCTATGGGTATTTTTCCTCTGTTTCTTAATGGAATGACTGAATGCATGAAAATGAATATTTAAAATGGATGGAGGAGGATAACCAGGTCATTCTGGAAATACTATGACAAACACACCTTGAATTTTCGTGATCTCAAACATTCCCCAGCACAAACTCTTAAAAATACAGGTTTCAAATAGGGGTTTTCACAGTGATGCCATCTAGCATCTTGATGCCAAGGATGCGATCTAGTGTTTCAAACAGCTAGATGTTGCGCAACACACTCCTTTAACTTCTTTATATCATTGCTAACATTCAATTGGCGTGATTCATCATCAGATTCATTGTTTTAAAACGGAAAAACAATTTTTATGACCCTATAATCTACAGAAATGAACGCACATGCTTATAGCTATGCAAGCTCAATTTAAATGAGTCAGACCTCATTCACACAATTTGTAATGCAACAATTACACGTTGCAGTAATGTAGCATGAATTTCTGTCTTCTTATACCATCAGTTTTCTCTTTCAGGTCAAATATTGTCATGCCGGAGAGATAGTTTAAAGAGAATCTTGCAGAGGAATTTTATAGCTACTTGAAATGACTACAATTGCACAAATATTTTAGGAAAATATTATTGTGCGTGGCCACAATAACAAAATAATGGGCTTTCAAAGGGATATTTGCATAATAACATCTGGTTGAACTTTTTTGGCTTCTTAAAAACATGGAGTCGGACGGCGAAAAAACAACAAGATGTTCAACAGTGCGAAACCACATAAACAGCCACCATATCTTACGTTTATAAGAGCATGTTATGAGTACTAGATCAACGTCCTCAAAATAGAGAAAATAAGAGACGGACAGGCATATTAAAAAAAACAAATTTACGCTTTATAACTGTTGAATAGACAAAATGAAATATATCGACCTCATTGCTAAGATACAGGAAAACACAGTCAAACGCTTAAAATAATCATCACAATCTTGGCATCAGAACTGAAACGGGTCATTCCGCTCTACAGACACAAGTATTGCATTGAAGGGGTCGGGATAATGTAAAATGTAAAAGTATATACTAGTTATCTTCTTTTTTTTTCTCACATAAATACTGGTATAAAAACATTTGGTTGGAAAATCACTGTAATCATTATTAGAGGACAGGTGTTTGACGCACCGTGCCACTTGACAGATGCTTCGAACATATGTTGCAATTATGTAAAATCGCAAAGGAAAGTAAAATTTTTTGAAACCAATGTTCTTTTCAAACAGCAGGCTAATATTCAAACACAGCCATCTTCTCTTTCCTTTTCCATTCGCACTTTCAGTTCATGCACTCGCGCTAACACACACACACACTGACACACACGCACACACACACACACACACACACACATAATGCATGTTCACTTCCTCCTGGATTAAAGATAAGGCTCCTCTTCCTGGTAACAAGATTGTGTTTCTGTAGAAGCAAAGACATCCTTGTTTTAATTTACATATGTACAAGACAAGTAGTCCAGTCTGGGATGAGCTTCCTCCCACTTTACAGCGTCTCTAGGTCACTCCAATGGTCTTTATTTGTACAGTTCCAGCTGGAATGTGAGTTGTGGCAAAACAGAAAGAAAAGGAATCCATTTCCATGTCATTTAATGGATCGTCCAGGCCTCTGCGAAATACGGCACAATGTCCAAAGGCGGTGTTACATGGAACAAAGGGGCAAGATGATGATGGTTAACAGTTTATGGTACTAACGTAGTACACTGTAGCATACATCCACTTTCTTAATGGGTACGTAAAAGATGCGACCAATAGGCTTCAACAACAAAAACAAGTTGTTTTAATTGTTAATTTCCACGAGTCCTCGATTTCCATTCTGTTAATCTGTAAAATGCTTTTTACAACAACAAAAAAAAATCACCCTCCAGGAAGTGACATCGTTTTGTAGGGAAACAACATCCTGCCTGATAAACTTTTAAAAGACAATTTTTGAAAAGTATCATCGTCATGTAAACTTTCTTGCCATGGTAAAAATAATAATCATGTTATATTTACTGTAAGTTTTCACGTCCCCTAAAACACGTTGTTTTACTTGTTAATTGTCCCGTGTCTACGACTTTCCATTCTGTTAGTTATTGGTAAAATGCTTTTTACAAATGAAAATAAAAAGTTGCTTAATGATATATTTAAAAAATATCATCCTCATGTAAAATGTCTTGGTATTGTTATATGAATTATGTTTTAAGTGCCTGATCTTGACTTGATTGTCTTCAAGACCATTTTATTGAAATAAATTAAACTACCACAAAGTCAAGGCCTATCAGGAATGACCCTGGTGTTAACATCCTATAAGTGAAAGGAAACTCAAAGTGAACACCTCACAGATTGTGTCAGACATTTTCCACAGTCGGTGTAAAACAGCACTGATAAATGATGTCACAGCTGTCAGTGATTTTCAGAGTAAAACCAGCATGGCATGATGGAGTCTTTCATCATAATACCAAACCATCAAGACTCGTTTGAAAGATTTACAATAGAGAAGCCGTCAAAGTGAGGGTCATATTATCATTTACAATTCAAATTCGCCAGCTCACCTTGAGGAATTAAATTTGGGAAATTTTATATAAAGCAATTATCGCTGACTTCATGGGGCAGGAGTCCTTCTGAAAGGCCTTATTAGAAAGAGATAAAAGAGACTTTTTTTTTTTTTTTTTTTGCTCAGAACCTGCTCAGAAATTCCTTTGCTTGCTGTTGCTCTGGTTTCTTCAATCCATTTAAGAGACGGCGTTTTACTTTTAATTACTTCGGGTAACATTTAGTTACCAATGTTTGCTTTTTCAAAGTATGCATGCTCTTGAGTCAGTAAAGGCCTTGATGTTTATTTCTCGCTTGAGACGTTTCGCGTGATGCTTTTGAAACATTTAGAGGGCCGAGCTCACAAAAAGCCTAAAGCATCCGGATAAAATGCTCCCCCACCCCCCTAAAAAAAAAACATCCTGTTAGATTATTCCAAACACATCGATCGTACAGTACAATGATGATCCTTGCGAATGACAAACCAGAGTGCGTTTTTAACCCACTTCACGACAAAGACAGAGTCGATCCTGTCCTCTCCTGCGAGTCTGTAGTCCATCACACTGGCCCATATATCTCTACATCAGTCTCGTGGTGGGTTCATGTTGAGGGTAGAGCGTAGGCCCTCCGGGGACATCCAGGCGACAGGGACGAGTCCATCTCCGGCTCACTGCGGGAGGGTGCGGATATCTGACAGAGGGGCTGCAGGCACGGAAGGAAGGAGGCCAGCGGACGGGACGGCGCAGCGTTCTCGTGCCCCCAGCCCCTCCAGGGCCTGGGACGGGGGCTCAAAGCCCCTGTTCATGTGCAGGGGCTGGTGAGCCTGGCAGTAGTCCACGATGGGCTGCTCATACCTGTAGAACGCCAATGTGCCCATCTGTTGTGGGGCCTGAGAGACAGAACAGACAAAGAGGAACATGGTTAGAATTAATGCTGTGTTTCATAGAGAGAACTGCTCTAGGATCAATGATGCCGGCTGTATCTCGTATATGGTGTTGCAAAAAATACTAATAATTTAATCAGGCATTCAGTTTCAGTCATTATAGATTTCATGAATAATTTATTTGATTAAAAAAATAAATAAAATAATAATAATAATAATAATAATAATAATAATAATATATATATATATACATATACATAAAACAAAATATTAAAACAATATATTTATACATAAATACAATTAGGAAAAAACTATCTTTATCCAATAATAATACTAATAACATAATAATTAAATCATTGTAATTTTCATGAGTAATTAATTTGTTTTATAAATCTAATAAAATTACATTAATAAAAGTAATAAATATATATATGCAATATATATGAATATTATATTTATTATTTATGTGTACACATACATAATAAATATAATATTGCATTTGTATCCTGGCCGTTTGTGACGTATATTCATGTCAAAACACTTTTATATCTTGAAAGAATGTAAATAGACAGGGGAAAAATAGGATATGGATCTGTGCCTTAGTGTAAATGCAACCTTAAAATGTGGCAGTGTCCAACCGAGTGCAGCGTGCACGGATAAAACCCATCTAAAGTGTGTGAAATGTATTTTCAGTGGACTGCAAATGAGTTCCCCTCTCTCGTAAGAGGCCCATGAGCTCTGCAATCAACCCTATAAATACATTCTCCATTTGCAGCAACAGGCCAATCAAAAGTTTAACACACAGCAAATGCAATGAGATTGGCAAGCCGGCCACCCGCTCGCTCACTACAACGGAGCCAATACACCGAGCATTCGCAAATAACAGGAAATGCATCTGACAGGTGGAGAATGCTAATATTGTTAGATATGGCATAAAGATCAGAAGATCACACTGAAAGTGAAAAGAGTGTGCGGTCGTTTCAGTAATTAACAACACATTCAGATTCAGATTTTTCCCTCCAACAACCATCACAAAAGAAAGCCTAATTACTCCTTTGAGTCTAATTTGGTTGTAATTAGTACCTTTGGAATGCAAAATGTGATAACATCGTTTAGAGTTCATCATTAGGGTAACCAGGGCTCATAAATGAACCTTTTTAGTCACTTGTGCAAGAGGTATTGTAACATGTCAGACATGCTTTTTATCAGATGACAGTGATGTTGCAATAGAAACACTGAATGGAAATGATATGCCTACTACAGTGCAGAACTAAAAATGTACACTCATTACCTTAAAGGGACAGTGCACCCATAATGACCATTTGTGGATAACAAAATAATTGTTTTGGAAAACGGAAATGCACCTTAACCTGTCCATGTGACTTGTGTGGTATATTCAAAATCATATACAGTACAGTATGATAGCTAGACGGATGGATGGATGGATGGATGGATGGATGCATGGATGGATGGATGGATGGATGGATGGATGGATGGATGGATGGATGCATGGATGGATGGATGGATGGATGCATGGATGGACGGATGGATGGATGGATGGATGGACGGATGGATGCATGGATGGATGGATGGATGGATGGATGGATGGATGGATGGATGCATGGATGGATGGATGGATGGATGCATGGATGGATGGATGGATGGATGGATGTATAGATAGATAGATATAACAAGTTAATGGTAGATGTTACCAGTGAAGCAAAAGCTTTTAAAGTGTACTGTACATAATATACAATTTCCTGCTGAGGATTTGTAAACCTTTCCCATTCTTCCCTGAGTATGTGTGTGTGTGTGTGTTGTTGCTGGGAAATTGAGGATGGCTGGCCGTACTGACATTTAAAGCACAGAAAACATGGCACAGACAGGGTTTAGCACACACAGATGCACAGATCTTCATAAGCGGCATCTGAACATGGCATCGGTTGGCCGGCCGCTCTGTAGACCTGATTTATATGCAGTCCCGGGCTCTAGAGAGAAAGCACTTACATACCACTGCTTTTATTCTCTTAAATGGAGGGCTTGACTCCATTAAGTGGAGATCACTTATTACATTACAGCCATTTTGCTGATACGGCGCGTTTGGCTTCCGCCATCCCAACCTCTGCCTCACTGCTGCTTTGAATTGTATATAATTATGTGCTAATTAAGTAATATTAGCTCCTGACTGTTTTAACGGAAGCAGACCCCAGCAATAATGCGTGAGATAAGCAGGTAAGTTTGCGTACAACGAACTGCACAGGTTAATGCTTAGTTCTTAGCTTATTAAAGGAACGTTCTGAGAGAAAATAGCTGGCGATGAAGACACTAATGATAAATGCAACCCGCAACGTAATGATTGGTGAGAAATGTTCTAATGGCGACGCCACTAATGTGGACAGGGAGTGATATAATGGTATTGTCAATTACACTTTTTAATTGCATCACAAGAACAAGTTCCTCTGAGCGATTAAGAAAGATAAAGGAGCATCGTTTGATCGCTAAGAGAACTGAAACGCAATCTGTTGCGATTGATTAGCGGCGCATTCACCATCTGTGAACTCTCTAAACCGATTGCGTTAAACTCGCGGACGCTAACGTCATGCAAACAGAGAGAAGAGACGAATTGTCCAGAGATCATGGTGCATGTTCCATCAGCCCACAATTGGATTGTGCTGCATTACCCAACAGAAGACAGATCGATTTACAACGAATGCTTGTCAGATTAAATACGGCCCCTCCCTCTCAGCCGCAATGACGGCGACTGAGATATGTTTATGAAATTCACTTTAGGAAGTGGCCAAAGGACTGTGTGTGTCCGTAATGGCACTCCATTTGTGCGTTTGTTTCCGTTTCCCATCCTGCTTCATACTGCACATTACGGCATTTGTAGGTACACTGGCACCAAAAAGTGTTCAGACACTTAAAAGAAATGTCAGTGCATTAGTGTGAGGGAAGACAGACATTGTGGATGCGTTGTCAGTCCATTTTTAAATAAATCATATTTGCATAAAATATTAAAATGGGGGCATAAAGTGCCTATGGAAAATGGTGCTCCAGTGGCATGTGGTGTCCGTGTGGTTCAGCTTCCCTCGAGCATGAGCACACTTATCGAGAAAACATTTCACATGAAGATATTTAAGTTTTAAAAGATTAGTTTTAAAGCCACACTTATGGGCATCTGTGTTTGAAACTGTTTTGATCAAGGATTCAGTCTCTCTAAATCCTCCTTTCCGAGAGCCTACTCTGCTCTGATTGGTCACATGGCCCAGTCTGTTGTGATTGGTCTATTCTGCTGTGATTGGTCACATGGCCCAGTCCGTTGTGATTGGTCTACTCTGCTGTGATTGGTCACATGGCCCAGTCTGTTGTGATTGGTCTATTCTGCTGTGATTGGTCACATGGCCCAGGCTGTTGTGATTGGTCTACTCTGCTCTGATTGGTCACATGGCCCAGTCTGTTGTGATTGGTCTACTCTGCTCTGATTGGTCACATGGCCCAGTCTGTTGTCATTGGTCTACTCTGCACTGATTGGTCAGATGACCCAGTCTGTTGTGATTGGTCGACCGCTTATAGCACATGCCAGAAAGGAAACGGCATCACCAAAACTGAATTTCAACTACGTAGGTTTCCTCAGCACTTGATACACAGTGATATGAAGAGTAAAGATGGCATCAGTTTTACCATATCAATTCGAGCACGAGTCCTCATGCTTTGGAAGTGCATGCAAAATGGATTTGCTTTGGCAGCGAAGAAAACAGCATCTTCTCAACATTTCGACAACACAAACCAAACTCTCAACTACAGTGTTTGAGGGCAGGTCAAAGTAGACGTCGTTCGTAATGAAGACCATAGCCTGGCATTCTGCTAATTAAATATACAAATCTAAAGGTTTGTGCAGGAAGTAAGACTGGAAATAGTTCAGAATCCATTCTTTCTTTTGGGAGACAATACCTTAATTTATCTGCACTCTGATCTTTGAAACTTTGCAGACCTTTTAGATTCACAAACAGCTCTATTGAACACACAAAAAAAGGTAATATCTGAATGAGGGCACTTTAAATCAGCTTGTGTTTTGGTGATTTTTAGTGGATGTATGAAGACAGTTCCTTAAGAGGAACCACAGGTGTAGAAAAATCACATTGACTATCAAAATGTTTCACTAACTTCAAACAAACACGTCACACAATACTTCATTTTTGTTTTAATAATTTGTGTAATATTTTCATTATTTAAAAACCCCTGAAAACACCTCAATAGTTGTGGGCAGGGGCGTAAGGCCACAGTGAATTCATTGAAGCATGCAAATTCAACCACACATTATTACATTTATAACAGAATTACTTATATTTACTTAAATTTTTTAAAATAATTTATATATGTTTATATATAAATATAAACTATAAAATATAAATGCATATATTGTTTGATGTTTTGTCTACTTTTTGCATATAATGCAATAACATTCATACGTTTTTAAGTGTGACTTGTGTGTTCAAATACCTTTCGGGGCCACTGTAAACCTAAATGAAGAAAACAATTATGCAAATTTGCTTAGTTGGGGGTCCACATAAAAGGCCTTTAGAACGACTTCAAGGCTCAGTTTGCTTAATTATATAGCTGGAAATAAAGAAGTGAAAATGTTGTCTTAGAAGCATTTAAATGAGCGTATGGCTCTTTTGTGTTGAACAAATTGCCACTTTTTGCACATTTACAATCGCACCGAGAGATTACAGGTCTACTTCAAGCGGGATTTCAAGTGCATATAATCTCTTGTTAATTGTAAAAAGTAAAAATAAAAAGTCTGCATTCTTGCTATTTAACAAAAGTGTTTTTTAGTATTGTCCCTAGCTTGCTTTGGCATGCATTTTGAAGGCTGCCCTGTTCATTGCATCTAAATCACGTTTCATTGTTTACATAGGTGCGGATTTGTAAGATCCACAAGGTTGGATTAATCTTCATGCAGCGGAGTCTTCATCGCACAGCTGCGTTTCACCGCATTCATCTGGGAACGAGGACTTAGAGTTAGTGATCGACCTTTGCCGGATACAAACCCCATTTGTACAGCCTTGTCAATCCTATTTCTCTGTTTAATGGACTGCTGGAGCGATCATTCAGTTTGCAACTATGCAATCAATTATCCATAAATGCAAATGGGATTAATATTTAACCATTCCCTTTCCTTTTTATACCAACGTACAACAAGTGTAAAGGCAACATACGGGACAACTGCTAAAGAAAAAAGATGCATATGCATAAAACAGCATTTCTGATCACATTCCCAATGAAGTGTTTGACTACGGTGTTTTTTTTCCTTCACAAACACCCTTCCGCCCCCGTTTCTTTTGAAAAACAGGATTAAAGATGCTTGGGAGTGATGAATATTTTAAAAATAAAAGGCTTTTTGGCTTCGCACGCCTGTTGTCCATCCCGGTTTAATCACAAATATTGGGAGCTTTTGCTTTTGGCTGCTGCGGTCAGAGCTTTTAAAGACGTGACTCATAGCGGGTTGCGTCTGGGCTCTTGCCAGCGTTCTGTGTTAAGAGCTAAGTGCAGTTGATGCACAGGATTGAGTCTTAGAAACTCCTCTTCTACACAATACAGAGCTTTAGAGTGCATATCCACTACGCTTCAGATTGAGAGGTGAACACACAACAAATATTGGCTATGTTTGGATGAATCCTTTTGCTTACTACTAGAAGTGGGCGATATGACCATAATCTTATATCATTTATATTTGACTGGCAGATCATCAACATGCTGCTACATTTCTCTCCGATACAGTAGGAAATTAAATGAAGTTGAATGTGGAGGATTTTGACATTGAACATTTTTGATAGTTTTAACAGTGACAGGATGCACGTAAGCGGTCTGTTAAAGACTTCACTCTTTTATTTATATAAGGGAATATCTCTCATTTTTGTTACGTTTAAGTAGTAAAATATCTAAAACTAAAACTAAATAAAACTAAAAACTAAATTATAAGAACTATATAGACATATTTCATCATAAATGAGGTAAATGTTTGTACAATCTGAATCAGGGTAATTATGATTAACTAAAACTATTTAAAAAAAATCAGTTCATTGAAATAAAGTTGAAATAAAATAAAATAAAAATATTAGTTAAAAAACTTAAACTTAAACTGGCAATAAACGGAAATAAGTTGAAGTTGAAGCACTAAAATTATTAACTGGAAATAAATAAATTATTAACACACACACGCACACGCACACACAAAAAAAAATAACACTGACAAAAGCACATATAAATATAAAAATATTTATAAAACTAAAATAAAACTGATCTGAATAGCTTTTTGAGTGTCAGATTAAATCAATAGAATGTATTACTTTTTAAAAAATATATTCAATAGCGTGTTTCTTTTCCGGAGAATCTGCATATATGGATGTGGAATTACTGTAAGCCGTCGAAAAAACTAAATTAATCGAATATACTGGTCTTTTTGAGCTACTGTGGAAAAAAAGAAAAGAAAAAAAAATGGTGGAATGGGATCAATTTCTCATTCACATCTACTAGAATACTGTGTGTAAGTCACACCTGTTATAATAAAAATAACTGTGTGAATGTAGCCATAGTCATTTTTTCCATTCACAAAAAGTTTTACACATACAGAAATGAATAGTATGTGTCACACCAATTGAAATTCAAATCTACTCACATGAAGAACAGCTTATTGTGCATGAGGTGATTCCCTCCATGTTGAAATCACATGACCAGCTGGAAATTGCTCTTATTATGCTGGAAATATCAGGCACTTTTAAGAAAGAATAAACTCATAGTGGGTGACTATTATGCCTGTGAATCTGGTATTTCCGTTTTCAAATACCAATAACTGAATGTTTTTGCTTTTGTGTAATGCCACACACACAGAGGAAGTCAAAAAGGCACATTCATGATTGTTAAGCAGATTTTTTATAATAGTGAGGCATTTTTGAATGGTTTAATTGCGTTTTCTTGGAAAATGTCTCATATAAATGAATTGATTCATTCAAAGATTTTCAGTAATTACCTTCTCTCTCTGACCCTGCCCTTATTAGGCTGCCATGTTTAACTTTTCAGCATTGCAAATGATAAATGTTGAAAAAGCTACTTCAGCTCTGTGCGTACAGTCAGTGTGCTAAAATATCACGCCAACTCTCTAATTATATTACTTTGACTGATCACTCAGTAAAATAACAAACATTCCCATTAGCAAACAACACTTAAATTAGCAGGCAGTATAGATATTGCAAAGAAAGACTTGTAGTAGAAAGAAAGAGTATTTATTATGGAAATAATATACTGTAAAGGTGCACTACTTTTTTTTTTTTTTTTTTAATTAACAAAATTTAAATAATGTGTCAATACATCATCAATCCTTCTTCCAAAACATGGTTTTGTCTTACCCTGATTCACTATGGTAAGTCTTTTATAAGTGTTTATATTTTAGATGTGACAGATGGTTTTCGCCCTTGAATTGCACACATGCATCACTCGCCTGTGCGTGTCTCGTCATATCCGTGAATAGAGAATACATTGACGCGTTAGCAGTCACAATGAGTGAGAAAGGTTGACAGCCGCTAAATCTCCAACCTCTCTAGAGAATCACCCGTTTAATCAAACACCGAACAGAGGAGATTCTGCTGGAGAAAGAGAACGAGACAGAGCTCGTAATAAAACAAGAATCAACATTGGCTTGGCTTTTCTGTGAGGGTGAGAACCGTGATTTGAAATGTAAATGTGACGTGGAGATGTTTTTATTACTCAACAGGAGAATAAATAATTTTATTGAACACATAAAATGCCATATGTAGCTCTCTAACAGAGTTTGAGACATTGTAAACCGTCATGGTTGTTGTAGCACTGTGCTGGAAGTATAGTGTCTACTAATGGGTAAAGCTACAGTAACGTCTTCAGCTGATAATAAACTGATTTATATCTGTAGGATAATCTCTCTCTCTTTATATTTGTTATGATAAGGAACCATATTCATCCGCGCAGTCACGCAGAGCCAAAGCACCACCAAAACAATGTTCTTCCACAAAATGCATGCAGTTTTGTTTTTAACAGCTAGAGGGCCAAATGTTATAGTGTGACTTTAATATTATATTATTTGCAAGTATAGTTTTTTTTTTAAAATACATACTTTTAAGATTCGAAGTACACTACAAGTGCATATTCAGTATAATTAAGTGCACTTCTTTTCCTCAAGGGAACAATATGCAATTTTATCATTCTCAACCCAGCCTGCTCTCGTTTCATTTCCACTTTGGAATATTTGATATTTCTAAGCAAATGTCCATGTTTCTGCTGACGTTCCCTTTCAGATAACGCCAGCTTCACCCTGAAAGCACCTTCATTCATTCAGCGCGCTCGTCTCCACAGCGTCAGAAGGCCGTGTCTGAGATTAGTATGCCACGCTGCATGCTGGGACACATGATGGCCAGTGATTCTAATAGCAGGCTGTCCAAGTTTCTTCGCTGCGGCAGCGGACAGGCCCTACACAGAGCGCCCGCACACTGAATGATCCCACAGACTAAAGGACAGGCCAGGAACGCCACAGCACTCCGTTAATATGCAGCGTAGTGGCCGTGGTTGTCACAGGAGAGCCCGGCACACGCAAGCTGTCTCGGATTACTTTCTGCCTTTTTAGCCCGTCCTTTATACCGACGTCTTTTTCCTTTAGCGTCTCTCTTAATCACTTAGGCTTATGTTCGCTGTCTCTCTTTCTATCTTCACCCGGGAAAAGCGTTTCGCTGTGACCCCTGATGCAGCGCAGAGGGACACGATCTGAATGAGCAGTTTGATAAGCAATCTAAACCTAATAGCTTAGAAACTGGAATTAATTGTGTTGCACAATGACATTAAAGTGTTGATCGCCTGTGGTCTCTCGGGTCCACATGCAAAATAATCTACACACTGTATTTTTCTTTCCCACTACTGACACATGGACAAATCTTTTTTTATTATTCTTATTAGTAGTAATAATAATTAATAATAATTCGTTACATTTATATAGCGCTTTTCTGGGTACTCAAAGCACTTTACATATGGAAGAGGGAAATCTCTTCAACCACCACCAATGCAGTAGTAGTATTACTATTATATTTAGTATTCTTGTTTCCACTAAAAATATGCAATCCCATAAACAGATATATATATATTTTTTCAGAATACAACTTATTTTTAGAGAATATACCGGTCATGAGTTTGGTATCCTTACATTTATTTTATTTTTTTTGATGGCAAAGCTACATTTTTAGGATCATTACTCCAGTCTTCAGTGTCACATGATGCTTCAGAAATCATTCTAATATGTTGTGCTGTTCATATTTTTGTGGAAACCATGATACAGATTATTAGAATGAATTCTGAAGGATCATGTGACACTGAAGACTGGAGTAATGATGCTGAAAATTCAGCTTTGCAACACAGGAATAGATTATATTTTCAAATAGAAAACAGTTCTTTTTTAATTGTGATCATATTTGACAATATTACTGTTTTTACTGTATTTTTTATCAAATAAATGCAGCCATGGTGAACACGAGGAACATTATAAACATAAAAAAATCGTAATATTTCAAACTTTTGAGCAGTAGTGTATCTTAAACCAGAATGATACTGAATTTACATTTATTCTCCCTCATGTTCCAAACCCATATGATTATTTCTTCCATGGAATACAAAAGGAGGATGTACTGGAATCTCTTTTGCATACGATTACAGTAAATGAGGACAAAAAAAGACTCAAAAGCATCATAATAGTATCACAAAAATAGTCCATATGACCATGTGCACTATATTCTAAGTCTTCTGAATCCAAATGATAGCTTTGTGTGGGGAATTTTTGTCAGGATATACTTTCATGGTGCTTTTGCATCCTCTTTAAAGCATGAAAGCCTTTTTCAAAACAATTCAATTTTACGAACAATGGGGCTAGAAAAACATAAAAAAATTGATCTGAAAACAACATTTTTCTTTGCACGCTTTACAGTGAGGTCCCATTAGTTAATGTGGGTTAATGCGTTAACTAACAATGAGAAATGATACTGTATTTATTACAGTAATTATTAACATTTACAGATAAAATTAGATAACAAAAAAAAAAAAAATACATTGTCATTGTTAGTTTATGTTAGCTCGGGTTCATAATGCTAACAAATACAACTTCTGATATCAATAATGTATTAGTAAATGTTGAAATTAACATGGAACCTTATTGTAAAGTGTTACCAATTTATCTTGTTATAAGGACGTTTAGATATCTTTTAGTGGAAAATAATATGTTTTTTCCCCGGCTTAACTCTTGACCTACACTTGTCCTGTCTCAAACAGAGCGTTCTGTTCTTGTCTTGAGCAAGATAGCATGTGATATCGCTATCGCCCATGTGCGTTTGTTACAGATGAGCAAAAATGTGTGTACAGATACATCAACCCTCCACTGGCCTCATAGTGGGACTGTATATATGATAGGTGATACATCCATATACCAACATTAATGTAATGTTTTTGTATATGTTAATATTAAAATATTTTATAAAATGGACACTCTTAGAAGAAAAGGTGCTATAGAATCTTAAAGGGTTCTGTATAAACCTTTTAGTTCTGTATAGACCCCACTGAAGTGTAAACATTTATAATCAGTGTTGGGGAAAGTTACTTTTAAAAGTAATGCGTTACAAAATTGTGTCACTCCCTAACTAACTTTTAGTTAGTAGTTAGTAACTAACTTTTTATGGAAAGTTATACATTGTTACTTTTTGGGTTGCTTTCTCTCTCACCTGGGCTGGGCTTGCTTGTTCTTATTTTGGTTTAAAAATAAATAAATAAATAATAAGTTCTATTTTTGGCAAATGTATGGCCCTTTCACCAAAAGTGAAATGAATAAGCCTAAAGCCCAATTTATAATTCTGCGTCGAACTTACACCGTAGCTACGTCGTAGGCTGTGTGTAGCGCGCGTACCCTTCGGCGTACCCTGACGTGCACCTCTCCAAAAATGTAACAACGCGTCAACTCTACGCGGACGCAAGCGCTGTGATTGGTCTGCTGGGACCGCTCCCTCGGGTTTCACATGCTCCCTCTGCAAGTGTAATTGCGCGTCAACGCGGACAACGACGCAGAAGTATAAATGAAAACCAACGCGTTGGCTACAGCGCAGAGGCTCCGGCGTAGGTCCGACGCAGAAGTATAAATCAGCCTTAATGCTGAAGGAAATGCAAATTCACGCCTGTACAGTAGAGGGCGCCACTCAAACAAACCTTTCAGCTGCACTGCTGTTCTGGGGTGCGTTTCCCGTACAATGACGTAGCTCGCTGCTTAACTACCATAGTATGATGCATCGTTGAAGAAGTCGCGACTGTTTCCCGAAACCATATTGTCGCAAAGTGGTCGTTCAACCACATTGGTTAATGATGTCAAACAGGTGGTGGAGTAATAACTACTTTTAATGAATCTGTTGAGATCGAATGAATGCTAGATGTTTAGCTATAAATTACGGACATGACATCTGAGGACTATTTCAAATTTTTCTCAGTTATTTTGCTTTATTTCCAGATTCAATCATAGGCTCGTTCACGTTCGCACATGCACACTCTTCAAAAACGGTGCTTTAAATCTCTTGACAAACTTAAAGATGTAAATTACATTTGTATGTATTCTAAATAAAAAATACAGATTGCACTGAATGTCAGTTTGCTTATTTTGCTCAGGATAGGGATTTATTAATTCCACATGTCAGGCAAACAAGAAACTCTGCTTCTAACCACAGGTCGAGAGCTGTCGTTCAAACCACACAAGTTTGTGATGCTGTTTGTGAATGTTCGTTAGAACTATGTTTTCGGGAAACACCGACTCGTTGAACTATTATGATAACGACGGAACTTGCGACCAAAGTTGGCTAACGATGCTTTTGGGAAACGCACCCCTGGATCGCAGAAGAATTGGACCCAGGAGAAGAAAGTTCAACTCTTTTACTTCAGCAATAAAAAAAGAATCACAAATGTGATGTCATTTTTAATTATTAGTATGGTTGAATTGGATAATCAAAGGTCAGCAGCAAATACATTGGTTAATAAAGTGAGATTAAATACATAAAGTTGTGTAAAATGTTACGCACAATGTCCACCTAGCTATTTTTCTTACAAAAAAAGGCATCGAGTGACCATGGCTGTCAAGTTCAAGCAAAATAGTGAAGAATAGACCCATTGAAAGTCTTGACCTCCGCTTAAATTCTCCAGTCGTACGCAAACAGTGTGAACATGCATTCAAATATCTAATTTTGTGTTCAACAGAACACAGCAAGTCATACAGGTGTGGAACGGCTCAAGGGTTAAAAGATGATGACAGAAAACCATCGCTTTGTAACGACTCTGCAGTCGCTGCATCAACGTTCCCACCATGTTTAAATATTCAAGCAGTGAATGAGCAAGTCTGTGAAACTAAACAAAGAAGTGCCCACATTTGCCAAAGCCCCGGAGAGAGCATGTCATGTATACGCAAGGCATGCCAGCAGAATGAAAATGCAGGTCTGAAAGCTGTTTTTGTGTTTGTTTGCTTTATTTTTTTCTGACATTCTCCTTATTTTGCTCCTTATATTAATCAGGCAGATGGTTCAATTTCTCTAAGTGGCTTCTTGTTATTTCCTAAGTAGATAAAAAGAAATATATTCCAATATATCAGAAATCCCAGAAGACTACACAAGAGATTGCAAGCACTTCTGAAAAACATTTTTATTTGCTCTTGCGACATGCATCGCCGTACCTGCAGATTGTTATGAAGTTTAAGAGCCAAGAT
>NC_138737.1:4097759-4152759 GCF_965113295.1 Leuciscus leuciscus
TCTATCTATGTATCTCTATGTATCTGTCTGTCTCTCTATGTATCTATGTCTCTGTCTGTCTCTCTATGTATCTCTATGTCTCTGTCTGTCTATCTATGTATCTGTCTGTCTCTCTATGTATCTGTCTGTCTATCTATGTATGTATGTATCTGTCTGTCTGTCTATCTATGTATCTCTATGTATCTCTATGTATCTGTCTATCTATGTATCTGTCTGTCTGTCTATGTATCTGTCTGTCTGTCTGTCTATGTATCTGTCTGTCTATCTATGTATCTCTATCTATGTATCTCTATGTCTCTGTCTGTCTCTCTATGTATCTCTATGTACAGTATCTGTCTGTCTGTCTATCAATGTATCTCTATGTATCTGTCTGTCTCTCTATGTATCTCTATGTCTCTGTCTGTCTCTCTATGTATCTCTATGTATCTGTCTGTCTATCTATGTATCTGTCTGTCTCTCTGTGGATCTCTATGTATCTGTCTGTCTATCTATGTATCTGTCTGTCTCTCTATGTATCTGTCTGTCTCTCTATGTATCTGTCTGTCTATCTATGTATGTATCTGTCTGTCTGTCTATCTATGTATCTCTATGTATCTGTCTGTATCTCTATGTCTCTGTCTGTCTCTCTATGTATCTTTATGTATCTGTCTGTCTATCTATGTATCTTTATGTATCTGTCTGTCTATCTATGTATCTCTATGTATCTGTCTGTCTCTCTATGTATCTCTATGTCTCTGTCTGTCTCTCTATGTATCTCTATGTATCTGTCTGTCTCTCTATGTATCTCTATGTCTCTGTCTGTCTCTCTATGTATCTCTATGTATCTGTCTGTCTCTCTATGTATCTCTATGTATCTGTCTGTCTATGTATGTATCTGTCTGTCTGTCTATGTATCTCTATGTATCTGTCTGTATCTCTATGCCTCTGTCTGTCTCTCTATGTATCTCTATGTATCTGTCTGTCTATCTATGTATCTGTCTGTCTCTCTATGTATCTCTATGTCTCTGTCTGTCTCTCTATGTATCTGTCTGTCTGTCTATCTATCTATGTATCTGTCTGTCTGTCTATCTATGTATCTCTATGTATCTCTATGTATCTGTCTATCTATGTATCTGTCTGTCTATGTATCTGTCTGTCTGTCTATGTATCTGTCTGTCTGTCTGTCTATGTATCTGTCTGTCTATCTATGTATCTCTATCTATGTATCTCTATGTCTCTGTCTGTCTCTCTATGTATCTCTATGTATCTGTCTGTCTGTCTATCTGTGTGTCTCTATGTATCTGTCTATCTATGTATCTGTCTGTCTATGTATCTGTCTGTCTATCTATGTATCTCTATCTATGTATCTCTATGTATCTGTCTGTCTATCTATGTATCTCTATGTCTCTGTCTGTCTCTCTATGTATCTGTCTGTCTATCTATGTGTCTGTCTGTCTGTCTATCTATGTATCTGTCTGTCTATCTATGTATCTGTCTGTCTGTCTATCTATGTGTCTGTCTATCTATGTATCTCTATGTATCTGTCTGTCTATCTATGTATCTGTCTGTCTGTCTATCTATGTATCTGTCTGTCTGTCTATCAATGTGTCTGTCTATCTATGTATCTCTATGTATCTGTCTATCTATGTATCTGTCTGTCTATGTATATGTCTCTCTATCTACAGTATGTATCTGTCTGTCTATCTATGTGTCTGTCTGTCTATCTATCTATAATATACTGAAGAAACATTTCTTATTATCAATGTTGAAAACAGTTTATGCTGTTTAATACTTTCGCAGAGACAATTTTTTTTAAAAAGAAAGAAAAATTAGAGGTATTAAATAAATTGAGGATTTATTGTTAAAATAAACTTTTGCTCAGTTTAATTCATCCTTGTTGAATATATAACTGAGCAAAAGTGGCAGTAATAACGACATTTATAAATGTTAACAATAAAGCAAGTTTTTGTTCATCAAAGAATCCTGAAAATTATCAGGTTTTCCTCAAAAATATTAAGAAGGACAACTATTTTCAACATTGATAATAATAATAATAATAATAACCATTGTTGATAATTGAGCAGCAAATTAGAATGATTTCGGAAGGATCATGTGACACTGAAGACTTAAAATTAAAAAGAGGCCGAAGATGCTAAAAATTCAGTTTCGCATCACAGGAATAAATTACATTCTAAATATATATTTACATAGAAAACAGTTCATTTAAATTGTAACTATATTTTTGATCGAATGAATGCAGCCTCGGTGAGCATAATAGACTTCTTTCAAAAACATTAATTATTTTGTCCATGCAGCCTACATTCAAATTCACTTCTACATCCTGCTTTCTACCTTAATTCAAATTCAGGAATTGGAATTTAAAAAGCCACTCTCAATTCAATTCTGAATGGTGCACAACCCAGACACGGACACACACTTCAGTGTGTACGGCATGCACAAGGACACACACCCCGCCGCGCAGCCCAAACACAAATGACACCGACAAACGCTGACTGGCAAGATGCAGCCATTTCATAAATCTACAGAGATGCCTCTTTAGCGAATGGTAATTAAAATAGCCTCAATCCACAAATCCCTGATAAATATTTCATTAAGCCGCTCGTGGTGACTGTTATTGTTATGGCGCAACTATATTTCAAAGGCTCTCTCGGTGAAATCATTCCGAATGTTGGGTGGGCTAGAGGGGAATTAACTTTTGGGCGAATCAAGGGTGGGCGGCTGTGATTTATTCTGCGCTGGACAGGGGGAAAAATTCAGTGCGACCTCTTATATACAAAATAATGAATGCGTACACAGACCCCGGCACTACATTACTGACGGCCTAAAACCAATGAACAGAGCACAGACCTTTATATTTAAAAAGCACTTGTGCATTATTTATTAAACATCTTGCCTTTAGCCTGAATCATGTGGAGGGCCTGACAGATGCAAGAACTTTTTAACTGCATAAAACATGACACAATATGATATAATACAGATTGTCCAGAGCATAACATTTTCCTAAAAGAGGTTCTTGTGGATCTCAAACTCCTCATATTGTTCAGCACTAAGAATGTACTTTTGTAATCCATAAAAACTCTATTGCCCACTCGCATTTTGCATATACATTAATGTTTTATGCATACTTAACAAAACAATGCGATGATTTGTGCTCTGGTCTTGACATTTAAAGCAATTCTGGTTAAATGAAAGCCTCCATGGCCTTTAAAATATGCTTTATATTCTCATGCAATAGACCCTTTTCTGTTTAAATATAAGATTTATGATGTCTAATTACTACATTTCTGTGATATCCCGGTCCCTAGATATGACTAACTGAAAGTATAAGTCTCTATGGGACTTTTTTGGGTCTGTCTGCCAAGCGAAAACCAAGTTCAATTGGGCACACCCCAGTGCACCTCTCCGCATGATTTGAGGTATTATTCAAGGTCAGAGCAAACATGGCGTGGGAAGTTCAACAGGGGTTAGTTGAAAACTGCATTAGCACCTCAGCTGCTTTAGGTTTTTAGCACCTCAGTTACATCTGCATTTCTTGCAACATTATAGAACAGAAAAAAAAAACATGAATTACCCAGTGAGAAAAGTGTTTGTCAATGTTGGGCTTCTCAAGCACATATGCTACAAAACAAACTCCCAATATAATGTTTAGTTCTTTGTTGCTTTTTCCATGTTCTTTGTTGCTTTTCACATTCAGTCGGATGCTTTGATGCTTTTTCTCCATGGAGACCAACATGTGAACGCTTTCTGGCATGTTTCGGCTGGAAACCGCATCTGTAGATAAACCGCTTCCTATCGCAGTCAAAAACTAATGCATAAATGAAGATTTCGCAAGCGCTGTATGTCAACACGACACAACTGTTCAGATTATTATGAATACAAATTTTCTGACAACTGCAAAATTCCGGTTTCTGATGTTAATCACAGACAGAGAATGATAAAGTCTTTTCACTTTCCACTACAGTGGCTCAACCATAAATTTATCAAGTGACGAGAATACTTTTTGTGCGCCTACGTTCTGACGTACAACCCAGAAGCGCTGCGCAGTTACACTATGTGAACTCACTCAGACCCACAAAGAAGAAAATGAAGAGTTGAATAAAGTGTTTTTTGTTTGTTTGTTTGTTTTTCACACAAAAAGTATTCTCGTCGCTTGATAATCTTAAGGTTGAGCCACTGTAGTCACTTGGACTATTTTAAACATTGTCTTTAATAACTTTCAGGGCTGGCAAGTTTCAATTACATAGAAGCCTATGGAGCAGTGAGACAGCTCTCAGATTTAATACAAAATATCTTAATTTTTGTTCTGAAGATGAACAAATGTTTTACAGGGTTGGAACAACATGAGGGCGAGTAATTACTGACAAAATTCTTTTAGTTCATTTTTGGGTGAACTAACCCTTTAAGCCAAAAGGAGACTTTAAAGACCCAATGAAATTACTTTCTTTACAAATGTGTATGTGTGCAAGCAGAGCCGCCTTAACCTAATGTTAGGCCCCGGGGCTGAGAGGTTTTGTAGGCCCCCCATCCCCTCAATTTAAAGAGTCTCATTTTAAAAAAGTGTAATAGCCTATCTAGGTAATCTACATCACAAAATGCATTAGTTTCTTTTGAGACCTACAACAGTGATTTTTTTAAATATTGTTTTTCATTTTAATATTGTTATTAACATATCACTGAGCACATAAACACAAGACACTTTATTTAACAACCACACACAGCAACTAAATTTCAACTTTATGCAAATGAGAAGCGATTTTCGCGAGCGACGACCAATAGGAAAGAAGCCTTTCAGTGGAGCTCAGCTCCCGTCACCGTCTCGAGTGCAGTGCAGGCAAGACAGAAGAGTTCAAGGGCGATTTCACTGTTTTATATGATTTGACTGTAACTAACCACAAACATGGATATAATAAAATGATGCATGGAAAAGAAACTGTCGACAGTCTCAGTGAGTTTAATTCATACATTTATAGTTCGAGTGTTGTAGTTTTATGATGCAAGTTTAGCACTGCTGCAGTTCATTTTACAGTGCATTATGTTGACTATTAGGGACAAGAAAATGTATTAGCCTATTTGTCAAATTCGGATGACGTTTTAGTAATTGATGACAGTATGAGTGAGTTTAATTTGTAGATTGATCGATCGTTAATCTAGTAAATGATTTAATCCCTGAACACTGCTGTGTGTAATATAAAAACACTCTCCCAACAGCATACTGTTTCTTTTGAGCCTAATTCCTAGTCAAATTAAAATGATATAGTTGTATAATATCACTTGTGGTGGTGTTTTGTATAGATGTGGCCAGACGAGCAGTCTCATTCGCGCCGCGGGACCTCTAGACGCACGTAAACGCGTCTTTACAACACTGAAATCACTCGCGCCAGACGCTCTATTCGCGTTTGGTGTGAACGCACCTTAACAATAACATTAGAGTGACAGCACTACCAACGCCCACAAGCGACTAGCGACATACAGCGACAAAATCTGACAAGTTAAAACAAAATGACCTTTTCAGCTCATCATGAACCTGAACATGGGAGGCCCCTGAACTTGGGAGGCCCCTGGGCTTCAGCCCAGGTAAGCCCGTGCATTAAGGCGGCCTTGTGTGCAAGTATGTATATATCCTTGAATACAGATTATCACAAAGCCAAAAGCAACAAAACTTAAATTTTAATTTCAGAGGATCTTTAAGATATCAAGAATAATCTGACTGAAGTATACGCCATAATTTACTATCCACACATATTTACTGTCCAACAGACATGTCTCCTGCAAAAAGGGCATGTGTTTCCTCATCAGTTCTAAGATCGGATTACACCAGCTGGAAAATCTTCCATTGGCCCAACTTTCAATAATCTTTGCCCATTTCTATACTTTGCAAGGATAAAAAAACTATTTTTATACTTACTGGCCTGGTTGAGGACGCACAAGTGTTTACAATGACACATGCGTGACAGTCAAACAAATGTAATTTAATGTCACAGGGACTGTGTATGTCACTAAATAGTTTATGTACATAGAAATACATACGTATATAACCATACACATTTGCTGATTATTGATCCAGTGATTTTAAATAATGCAGAAGTGAAAAGTTCTTCATCTCATTTGATTATTTTAACCAACAGACACTTAACTCTTTCCCCGCCAGTGTTTTTAAAGAAATAATTTGCCAACCACCGCCAGCATTTTTTAGCATTTTCACAAAATATAGAATATTTTGCTGTATTGCATATCTGAACATGCAATATATTAACAGGGCATCTACTTTTAAACAAAACAGCCAGATTTACTCTAGCTTAATGCATTATTTTTTTAAATCAACAATTGAATGTGGGTAAGTTTCATAAAAAAAAAAGCAAAATTTTGAGCAAAAAAATGAGAAAATCGTGTTTTTGTCAAAGACTACGTCTGGATCATATTCAGAACGATGATCAAAACACAGATGGAGTAGATCAAGTCCATCGACACCCCCAAAGCTTCACAGTCCTGTAGCTCGGCCTGGGGCGACATTTCAATCGGTAACATTATAGGAAGTTTTGATTTAAAAGCTGTTTAATGTTGATGATCGCCTTTTTCTACATATGCATCTGCTTAGATATGACATCGCTTGTTTCTGCTTCTTCTTCACATGTCTTTTGTAACATTATTGTTTGTCTGTTTTGTACATTATAAAATGTAACATTATAAAATCAATAGTTGACTCGACGCTTGAAGCTGCAGTAAACTATCTGATGCACATATTAATAAGGCAAACAACTGAATTCTGCTTCACATTATGAATGACACCCTCATCTGAAGCTTCATTGTTTGAAGCCATTACTAGCAGCCTTGTGGAAGGAACCTCTCGTCTCTTCAACTTAGCATACTAGTTATGGTGATTCACTCAGGACGGTTATAAACACAGTGTTCAATCACACAGAAGGCTTATTTAAGGGTTTGAAATGCCAGTGTTGACTGATTAGTCTCCTTGCGCTGACGTCGTACCATTTATTCTGATTTTTTTTTATTCCGTTCTAAACCTCCAGCACTAAAGCTCGAAAACCTTCTCTGCATTTCAATTAGACAGCAAGAGGAAGAAAAACCAGTCTCGTCGGACAAGGCCAATGAATAACACTCAGCATTCAGGGAACTGGAGTAGCTGTCCGTCATGTCTGCTTTATCTTTGAAGGGCCCTTGTGAAGCAAATCGATAAATCTCGAAACCAATTTTGCAGGGATAATAATGTTGTACTCGAGCGCGCCTCATTTTCCACAAACACACATTATCCTTTTCAGGTAACTCTTTCATGGCAGGCTCGAATTCCTTTGCATGGGAGTCCAAAAAAAGTTGCTGTTTGAAGTTTTCAGACATGATCAAAACAAGGTTCTTGGCACCAGTAAAGAACACAAACCCCAGGCGAGCAGAAAACACACGCAGAGCTCGGCGCGTTCACATTTCCGCCAGGAGTTCAGCACAGACGGGACGAGCGCAACTCAGTAACTCAGAACGAGACGTCCTGGGTGAACTCGAGAGCTAACATCAAATTACAAACGGCTAAAAACAGCAACAGTGACAACCTTTGACTCTGCTTAAACGCTGTTAAAGTGCTGATGCATGCGAAGGCGGCTGATTGCGGGAAAAGACTAGCATAAGGAGACACAGCGGGAAGCATCGGATCTCCCCAAACTCAATAAGCCGCTCAAGGGTAATGGGGATATCTCTCTGACACCATTATTTGCACTCAGACTGCAGATTTCAGTGTCTAGTCCAACTTCTCCAGGCCTCCGATGCTGTTAATAATGACAATAATAATAGCATGCATAACATGCAGACTGTCTGGTTAGACTGGATTACAGAACTTTAGTGAATACAATAAAGGTTTTAGCAACAAAATAACATGGACAAATCTTATATATATAAAAAAAAAAATCGGCATTGCTTTACAATAAGGTCTCATTTGTTAACTTTAGTTAATGCATTGCATAACATGAACTAACAATGAGAAATATATTTTTACAACATTTATTAACCATTTGGTAATGTTAATACAAGGTGCATTAACTAGTTAACAGATACAACATTTGATCTTAAGAAATGTATTAGTAAATGTGTAAATTAACATTTACTGAAAATAATAAATGCTGTAGAAGTATTGTTCATTCTTAATTGGAATCTTATGTTATTAAAAATCTAAAGATTTAAAAATGTAAACAATGAATGACATTCTACAGTCTATTATAATCAAAAAGTGAAATAAACTAATTGACCATTTCAATAATTGTGTGAAAATAATTCATATCAATGTTTAACACACACACACACACACACACACACACACACACACACACACACACACACACACACACACACACACACACACACACACACACACACACACACACACACACACACACACACACACACACACACACACACACACACACACACACACACACACACACACACACACACACACACACACTAGTGCTGTCAAATCGATTAATCACACTTAATCACATCTAGCATAAATGTTTTTGTTTACATAATATGTGTGTGTGTGTGTGTGTGTGTGTGTATACATATTAAAGAGAGATATGACAGAAAACTACATTTGTTGGTTAGATTAGGAAAATAATGCATTGCAAAAAAACAAAAAAGCTAAATGACATCATTGTGGGTATGCTCACTGATTAATCATGGAGACTAAATTAACTAGAAAAAAAGTTTGCTTTAAATGACTGTATTTTCTAGAAGTGCACAGAGCCAAATGTGGTCATAGTGGAAGAAACAGGCAATTAAGTGAAGCATTTGTGTGAGTGGTCCCAGTGAGCTAATTGCAGGTTATGTTAAAATGCTCAACATTAGTATACTACATTTCGTCTGCACAAAGTTTAGAAAGCTAACAGAAATTACATTATCTTAATTTGATTCACTTACTGTAAATACTACGGCGCAAATTGTGTTGTGCTTGATGCTTTTAGCTTTCAGACTCTACGTTAAGCACACAATTATCATCTTGAATTTATAAATGCTTCATTCTTATGCAGTTCATTTGAATGTTGAAAGCCAATGCAAAGCAAAAACAGTCAAATAGAGATAGTACATGTATAAGAAAAGGTTCTATATGGAACCTTGAAGGGTTCCGTCAGGCGTTTCATATGTAGAACTTTTTAGGTGCTCCCATCATTTTATGGATTTAGTTTTAATTAATTAATTTAGTTTTAATCAAGTTTTAATTTTAATAAAACTTTATGAATTAAGTAGCTTGTAAACATTATCACTAGAAAAAATGTAAATACCCGTTAAACATGAAAGTGTTATGCAATCATTTTAGACATTTCTCCTTACATTGAACCTTTTTGGCATAAAGAGTTCTTTAAAATCGAGTCAAGAATCCTAGAGTTCAATGCACCTTTTTTTTCTAAGAGTGTCCTATTTCTCACCATTATTTTGCACATATTCCACACTTATCAAAATATTGCAATTTAGTTTTACAATTACATTTTGCATCCTCTATTACGACGCCGTTTTTGCTAATGTACCTTTAAGACTACTGTACGCAAATGATTTTATGGTTTGACACAGCGCCATCATTTCTCCCACTGTGAAACCCAAATACTTTAGGCAAACAGAGGCCGTTCCATTTCCAATGCATTAGCAATTAGCTTTAGCAACTCAAAATGCAACCCTAATGCAACATAATCATCTTCCTCAGAGTCGCTCCGACCAGAAGGCACAGAAATCCAGCCAACAGAATCCCCATTCATGTCAAAGGAACATTGATAATGCAGTAGGCCCAGTTGCATCTGAAAGAGCACTGACTGTCACTACATCAGATTCATGCATAAAATGAAAAGGAAAAAGACATACATCCAACATCAAAGCTTACAAAGGTGCAGCAGAGGAGTGCAAGGCATACTTTTCTCCAATACCTTTCATCCCTGGATTTCATTTTTATTACCCACCTATTTTTAAATAGTAAGGACAAATATATTTGCTTGTTCTTCTGGTACGACACTTGGTTTTGAAGTGCTTTCAGCTGGGCAATGCTTTAGAAATGAGGGGGAAAAAAGTGTTTCCGCCTTTTCCTTGCTAAATGCTCGATCGCTGCTTTACTGATAAGACGTGGCTTCCTTTGAAAAGGGCATATTGAATCCTGTTAAACAGCCCTTTAGAGATATGGTGATTATAGTACTTTAAAATGATGGCCTGGGTTAAGAGGCTGCTTTACACGTGTAACTCAGCACAGTGACGCTTTACAAACACGGTTTTCACAAAACCCATTTAATGTCTGTAGTGTCACTATAGAGCAGACTTACCGCCATCATTGTGGACAGTCTGGTGTCTTTTCTTTACGTCCCAGACATCTGCTTTTCACAACACTTGGAGGGATCCATTCAGAAGAGCTCGCTATCTCTGATCTAGCTTGGATAATCGAGCCCATTGTCCACAAACACAATGAACAGGGATTGTCTGTAGCTGTACTTCTTGAGAGCTTTGCAGGACATACAGTATTTTAAAGTGTCTTCTGTCCTTCACGCTTATTCCTGTCTGCAAAATACCAGAGCTGACTGTTTTGAGGTCAAACCGACTGAGTGACACAGTCATTTCTTCTTATTTCAAGTTCTTTGCATTTGTTGTGGAAAAGAAAAACATTAAGATTTTGTGTGTGTGAGTTAGTTTACTGAAGTTTACAGAAACCTTCGCCCTCAAACTAACTTTAAAACCCTTGAAATCAAATAGTTTTGAGTTTATAAGTCCATGTCTGCTTGCTCTAAGATCATCAGCATTTCTGCAAGCAACAAAATGCTATTTGATTAAAATGCCGTAAAAAAATCATCCCTTACATTTTACACGGCTACATTTACATTTACATTAGTAAGGAAAATTGTGCATTAAATAGGGAAGTTATATCCGGGAAACTTTTACAAAAGAAGCAAACACACACACACACACACACACACACACACACACACACACACACACACACACACACACACACACACACACACACACACACACACACACACACACACACGCACACACACAAATGTATCTCTTTGTAGTCTCAGTGAAGCTGTTTTATCAGCAACATCCACACAGAAAAAGACTAAAGTTGAACATGAAAAATGTTTTTGCGCAAGTGCACTTGCCACATGAAGACGGATTATGAAATGGATCAATCAAAAAACTTTGTTTATTAATGAGCTGTAGTCACGCACTGACAGAAATGCAGTTCAAGTTAACGCCATGGTTCATGAGGTGCACTGAGACTGAATCTGGCGGCATGACGAGCGCGAGACGCGGCAGCGCACAGATCGCGACGCGCGTCTCTCTATATGTGATTGTGAAGTAAATGGGAGCGGGAATTCACCGCATTATGAACTCGTCACTTGAGGGAGTTAACACTGTACGCAAGACCTCCAACCTCACACCAAATGTCAGGCCCTGTAGGCCAGCCTATATAAATATCATAGTAAGCAGAAATGTGAAATACATCAGAGGAAGATGCTGATATCTCGATTGAATTGAAGCTTGAAGAATGCACTTCCACAGCAGTCACGACTCGAGTAACAGCAGGTATAGGCGCTTAAAGGGGTGGTTGATTATGATTTCACTTTTTTTACTTTAGTTAGTGTGTAATGTTGTTGTTTGAGCATAAACAACATCTGCCAAGTCACGATGCTCAAAGTTCAAAGCAAAGGGAGATATTTGCTTTTAAAGAAATTTGCTTTTTAAGGACTAGGCCTACAACAAACAGTTGGTAGGGACTACACAACATTCCTCCCGATCACTAACCCTAAAATTTACATAAACCCTGCCCCCGGGAACGCGATTTATAGATTATCATGACAGAATATGCTAATCAATGATTAGAATATAGTTAACTCCACATCAGCTACATCAATTTAAACCTAAACAAAAAAGGTTTTGAAATTTTCAGGACACAAGCTGTTGTAGCTCCGCCCCCTGTGCTGGGAGCAGCAGCTCATTTGCATTTAAAGGGACAGACAATAAAAACAGTGCTTTTTTGCTCACCCTTAAAAAGTGACAATTTTAACATGCTATATAAAAATAGCTGTGGGGTATTTTGAGCTAAAACTTCACATACACACTCTGGGGACATCAGAGACTTATTTTACATCTTGTGAAAAGAGCATTATACCATCCTTATTTTCTATGCATAATTTGATTTGATGACAGTCACGAGACCTATTACTCGATCCAATCACGTTGATGGATAAAAATAAAAGTAAAACAAGCATGTAACAAGTAACGACCACAAAAGGAAGGAAGATAGCGGAGAAAAGTATCGATACATCACTTAAAATGTACTCATGTAAAAGTAAAATCACACAATTTTTAAACTACTCAAAAAAGTACAATTTCTGAAAAAAAAACTACTTAATTACAGTAACGTGAGTATTTTTTATTCGTTACTTCACACCCCGTGTTTCATATTAAAGTTCTGGAATATAGCATCACAGTTATACAGTGTGCTGAAATCAACCGGTTATGCTTCAAAACACAAACATTCTGCTTACATCTACAGAAGCACACGTAGGAGAAACACATGTAGGAGGCTTGGATGCGAGCGCCTTCTCAGCTGTGCTTTGAAGACACACACAGAATCATCTCATGCTGCTAGTTTAAGTGCTTCTGTGTTTTTGAGCTGTCAAAAAATATGTTCACAGGACATTTGATGCTGACAGCCTCTGCATAAATGGTTTTTACCAGAACGCACCAACACCTTTACATGCACAAATAGACTTAAAAAAGTTTATGAGCTCTATATTGTTAGTTTGATATGATTTGATTATTTTTCAGTTAACCTCAATACTGTTTTAAGTCACACTGCATCAAAACTGACTCTATTTCTGTGACCCCAAAGAATGTAAAAACTGACTTGGGATGCTTTATAAACAGTACTGAATGAAGATCATGCATGACGGCTTTTCACTTGCTGTCCAAAACATAAATTCAGTCAAGTGTGTTCAAACCTTTGACTGTAGCGCAGTGCAAATCTTTCAATACAGATCAGTCTCAAAAGACAAGTCTTGTAGTCACTTTTAACTGTTGGTTAACAGCTGAAAGTAAACTTTTTAAAAGAAAAAACCCTACCGTTCAAAAGTTTCCAAAGTTTTTTTTTTTTTAATGGGTTTCATGATTTGAAAGTTAAACTAACAGCACTTATTTGAAATATTATTATTTTGTAACATACATGTCTTTGCTGTCACTTTTGATATTTTAATCGATTTAATGTGATATTGTTTAACAATAATTATAATTTTTTCTTTTCTTAAATCTTACGTACCTCAAAATTAGTTTCCACAAAAAAAAAATATGAAGCAGCACGACTGTTTTCTATAATATTATACAGTTTATTATACAACTGTTTATTATAATAAATGTTTCTTAAGCAGCAAATCAGCATCATTTGAATGAAAATTCAGCTTTGCATCACAGAAATAAAATAAATTTTAATATATATTCAAACAGTTATTTGAAATTGAAATAACATCTCACAATATTATCGATCAAATAAATGCAGCCTTGGTTAGCCGTGGCATTAAAGACTTTTTAAAAATCTTAGACACCAAACTTGTCATAAAAAAAAAATAATAAAAAAATAAAATAAAAATACATATACATACAAAAATTTATGACAAGTTTGGTGTCTAAGATTTATATATATATATATATATATATATATATATATATATATATATATATATATATATATATATATATATATATATATATATATATACACTACCGGCCAAAAGTTTTAGATCAGTACGATTTTTAATGTTTTCAAAAGAAGTCTCTTCTGCTCACGAAGGCTGCATTTATTTGATTAAAAATAAAAACAAAAACAGTCATATTGTGAAATATTATTACAATTTAAAACGGCTGTTTTCTATGTGAATATACAGTAAAGTGTAATTTATTCCTGTGATCAAAGCTGAATTTTCAGCATCATTACTCCAGTCTTCAGTGTCACATGATCCTTCAGAAATCATTCTAATATGATGATTTGATGCTTAAGAAACATTTATGATTATTATCAATGTTGAAAACAGGTTTTTAACATTTTTATTTCATGATGCTATGATGAATAGAAAGTTCAAAAGAACAGCATTTATCTGAAATGGAAAGCTTTTGTAACATTTAAAACTACCCATCAAAAGTTTGGGGTCAGTGAGAATTTTAATTTTATTTAAGAAATACAAATAAATCAATCAATACTTTTATTCATCAAGGATGAGTTAAACTGACAGTAAAGACATGTATAATGTTAGAAAATATTCTATTTTAAATAAATGCTGTTCTTTTGAACTTTCTATTCATCAAAGAATTTTGAATACAAATTGTACACTGTTTTCAACATTGAAAATAATAATGAATGTTTTTTGAGCATAAATGATAAATCAAATGAGCATAAATCAAATGAGAATGATTTCTGAATGATCATGTGACACTGAAGACTGGAGTAATGATTTTGAAAATTCAGCTTTGATCACAGGAATAAATTGCATTTTAAAATATATTAAAATAGAAAACAGTCCTTTTAAATTGTCATAATATTTCACAATATTACTGTTTTTTTATTGTTTTTTATCAAATAAATGCAGCCTTGGTGAGCAGAGACTGCTCACCATCTTTTAAAAACATAAAAAATCTTACTGATCTAAACATTTGACCAGTAGTGTACATATTTATATATTTATATTTATATTTACATATATATATATAAGGAAAATGAAACAAAAGCACGCACATCAGTCTCAAAAGGGTGCTCGACTAAAAAACCAACAAGTAAAGAATAAAATATTACAATAAAATTGTTATGTTATATAGGTAAGACTAGTAGACCTTTGAAGAATCGCATTTCTGTGAACATCGATGTGCAATTAGACACCACGATCCAAAAAGTCCAGTTAGCATTTTGCAGCTTTTAGACATTCAGTCTCTACTCTTCAATACATAGGCATCGAGGTAGTTAAGTATCCACGTCATGGAGGTGACATTGATAAATTGCTTTTACAGCGTGAGGCTTTTTGGATTTTCACATTAAACACGTTGTCCCCTAGAGGACTTAATGAAGATTTTGATATTCGTCCATTTCTTTGAATTGTTATACATATGTGTGTGTGTTTCTCTTTTTCTTTTTTTGTATGTAATACATCAAAGGTTTTGGAGTGATTACTTTAATTTAATTATTTTGATGTATTTTTGCAGGTATCAAGAAAAGTGTTTTTTGAAGTGCATATTAATAATGATACTGTTGTATTTTGCATAGTTTTTTAGATATTTTTGTGTGTATATATATTTTTCTTTTTTTCTTTTTTCTTGTTTTGTATTGGTTAGTAATATGATGTTTGGACATGTGATCACCTGGAGATATAAAGGGTTGCACATCTGTAGTCAATTTGTCTGATGAAGAGCCTGCGTGCTCGAAACGTAACATACGCTATGCGACAGTTGTCTTGAAAATAAATATTTTTGATAATTTTGGAGCTTAGGTGTTGCCGACTTTATATTTTATTCTTTACATATATATATATATATACACATACATTTTATGAAAAAATGTACGATAATAGTGGGCTACACCAAGATAAGGTGAGCACTGAAGTATTGGGCCAGTCATGTGATCACAACCTGGCAGCCAGCAAGTATTTTGTAAAAACATTTTTTATTTTATTTTATCTGTGCTCGGTTAATCAAACACTACATTCAAAACACCCACATGGGGAATTTGTATGATTTATATTGTGCAAGAGATCCGGCAGTCAAAACCTGAGCAATAACCTGGTCACACTTACATCTCTCAGTCATAGAGTCATGGAGGATCTAAACAAGCTTCAGGCTTTCTGCTGCGAACCTAAGCCTGAGTCAATATCAATGCCTCTCTAATATTGAAGTGTTTTTATGAAATTCCTCTCACAGTTCACCAGCTGGAAATGAATTGTGCGGCGGGCTGAGCTCGGCACAGGGCTCAAGGAGGAATTGCAGGTCTCTCATCCTGTCTAAGGCCTGTTTGGATGGGTTCCTCTCCTCTGAAATAGTGCTCCCTGAACCAGAACGCAGGTCCAAAATTGAACTCTGAACATTTCCAATAACCCCTGCCATATTTAATCAGTCTATAGCGACCTGACACCACCTGAGGAGTAATGGTCTTTCCCTCGCTTGAAAGCCAGTGCTGGGAAGACGTGGCAAATGAGTAATCTAAATGTTGTTGACTTTGTTTGTGCTGGGAGCTTGTCAGACCGGTGGATGGAAGTGTAATAAAGATAACTGATAACAGGCCACATCATCATCAACACCAAGCCAAATCAGTTGTACATACAGTATTAGTCCCAGTCAAAATTTTGCACAAATGATTTCATCTTGACTTTCCCCCCACATTTCAGACTAATAGCAAAGACTTCAAAACTATGAAAAAAAAAATAAATAAATGATGTAGTGACCCCATGTAAAAACTGACTTGGGATGCTTTTTAAACAGTACTGAATAACACAAGATCATGCATGACTACTTTTCACTTACTGTCCAAAACATAAATTCAGTCAAGTGTGTTCAAACCAGTGCAGATCAGTCTCAAAAGACAAGTCAGTCACTTTTAACTGTTGGTTAACAGCTGAAATTGCACTTTTTTAAAGTGTATATCTTATTTTTATTTTTTTAAGAAGTCTATTCTGCTCTCCAGGGCTGCATTTATTTGATTAAAAAAATACAGTAAAATCTGAAATATTGAGAAATATTATTACAATTTAAAATAAGTGTTTTCTATTTGAATATATTTTCAAATGTAATTTATTCCTGTGATCAAAGCTGCATTTTCAGCATCATTACTCCAGTCTTCAGTGTCACATGATCCTTCAGAAATCATTCTAATATGATGATTTGCTGCTCAAGAACCATGTCTAATATTTTTGTGGAAACGGTGATTTTTAAGGATTTGATGAATAAAGTTAAACAGAACAGCATTCATTTGAAACATTATAAAGTCACTTTTTTACTGTCACTTTTGTCAATTTAATGCAGCCTTGCTGAATTAAAGTATGAATTAAAAAAAAAAAAAAAAAAAAATCCCAAACCTTTAAAGGTTTATGTATGTATAATGGATAAAAATCAGTACAGTGACATTCTCTAAAAGAATGTGGAATATCATTAATAATGCATTTAATAATATAATAAACCATTTTAATATTCCCACAATCGCATTGGAAAATGTTTTTTAGGACATGCAATAAATGTTCACATTTCTTCTTCTGATTTAAGACCATCCAAGAAGTCTAAATTTAAACATCTTTAGCCAATCTTCATTATACAATCTTTCAAATCTTTCACATCACAGGCCATTTAAATCAGAAAATTATGATC
This sequence comes from Leuciscus leuciscus, assembly GCF_965113295.1. Taxonomy (NCBI): domain Eukaryota; kingdom Metazoa; phylum Chordata; class Actinopteri; order Cypriniformes; family Leuciscidae; genus Leuciscus; species Leuciscus leuciscus. Next base: position 4,115,130 of record NC_138737.1, read on the forward strand.
TATTTATAGTGAGTTGAGAACAATGCAGGTTTATTCATCTATGGATTGAGAGACAGAGAGAAATCAACCGAGATTTCAAGAGTGATTGGTGTGTAATTGAATGGTTGTTCTGGAAATTTCCTGTGCTGGCTCCATCATAGCTGTGATTTCATTGTAATGCATGGCTAACTCCTGCCATAGCGGGACCTAATCAGAATTAATTCAAACACGGTGGCCTGCAGAAATGAAAGCTGCTAGAAACCATCACCATTCCACTTTCAAGCAGAAGAGACAGCTGTCGAGAAAAAAAAAAGAAAAAAAAAAAAAAAGAAAAAAACACTGTGCTCTTTCACATTAATATAGATGCTTCCTTGGCAAAAAAATGCGGCCCGTTTTGAAAAGAGTTCTAACATGTTCAGATTTCTGAACTTACATTATGGCAGATATTGTGTGGGTTGCATTAATGACAGATAAAGTGTCACACATGTCACATAACCATCTGTCCAATTCATTCCACGACTCAAAGTGCACCGATGACCAGCTAATCTTGAACTGCCATCTGTATATATTAACACGTTTATGTTCAGAGAGTACTATTACTAGCATACTGCAAACAATATGCATTACTTTTAATGACAATAAAACAAATTTAACCCCAAATTCTCATACCGTATAAAGCATAAGGACCTTTTATTTTTTAGATCAGTAGATTCTGGTTTCTGTTTTTCAACATAATATAAAGAACAGTCCAACACATGCTACCATGAAGTATAAATATGTCAAGATTGAACTACATTATTAGTATTATTTGCATTATAGCAATGTGAAATTCACAGGTTTAATGAGATTCACCCACAGTATACAGATAAAAAAATAAAAAAAACAGAATGTAAAAGGACAATAGTATTCTCAAATTATTATTATTATCATTTACATTACAAAAATTACACAGATCAATAAAGAAATATATTACTGTTGCAGAAAAGCTACTGTACTGTAAACTAATATATAAAAAATATATATATATATATATATTTAATTCAATTATGTGGTTTTGTTTTATTAATACAGTATATACTTTTTTCTTGATATACCCCGAAAGAATGGAAGTGAAATGTGACAACATGCCCCATAGGTGGGGTACATTGTAACATGTGAGGGGCACATTGTAACATGACCATAAAACAGCTTAAAGGGTAACTAAACCCTAAACCAACTTTTTTTAGTTAATGATCTGTAAGAATGGGGCTTTATTAGTGCTGTTCATTGATTCAAGTAGTTTTTTTTACATTTGTGTTTAAAGTGTTTTAATTTTACAAAATATGGTGTAAAAACGTCTGAGTGCTGCCCTCTTCAGGTTGAACAGTGGCTACTGCAGTTGAATTTTCCTATTGGAAGTTGTGGTACCCTCTGACATCAGAGGGTACCAGCTAACCACGCCCTTGCCTGCAGAGAGATATGTCACAGATGCACGCCCCCTCTCCACTGGGCTCTGCCTACTTTTCCAGCATTTTTCAAATATTGCCAGTGGGTGGAGTCAGGCTCTGACCAGGGGTTTAGTTACCCTTTAAAATGTTATCTGATCTAATAAAAAAAAAATATACAAGACAAACTAAAATATTTTCTAAATAAAATACAATTATTAACTTTTTCATATAAAATAATGGCATTTTTTACGGAGCCCCCCTAGTCCCACTTTGTCAAAAAAAAAAAAATTATAACTATCTTGTGGCCTCAAGATAGTAACTCGTGGCCTCAAGATAGTAACTTGTGGCCTCAAGATACTATCTCGTGGCCTCAAGATAGTAACTCGTGGCCTCAAGATAGTAACTCGTGGCCTCAAGATACTATCTCATGGCCTCAAGATACTATCTCGTGGCCTCAAGATAGTAACTCGTGGCCTCAAGATACTATCTCGTGGCCTCAAGATAGTAACTCGTGGCCTCAAGATAGTAACTCGTGGCCTCAAGATACTATATCGTGGCCTCAAGATAGTAACTCGTGGCCTCAAGATACTATATCGTGGCCTCAAGATAGTAACTCGTGGCCTCAAGATAGTAACTCGTGGCCTCAAGATACTATATCGTGGCCTCAAGATAGTAACTCGTGGCCTCAATATACTATCTCATGGCCTCAAGATAGTAACTCGTGGCCTCAAGATAGTAACTCGTGGCCTACTATCTTGAGGCCACGAGATAGTTATAATTAATTTTTTTTTGACAAAGTGGGACTAGGGGGGCTCAGTACTAATCAAATCTTGGGTGAAGTTTTGCACCAACACACGCACGCACGCACGCACGCACGCACGCACGCACGCACGCACGCACGCACGCACGCACGCACGCACGCACGCACGCACGCACACACACACACACACACACACACACACACACACACACACACTTGATGTGTTTGGAGCCATCAATAGCAGCCATCAGATTTTTTATTGGTCTAGAAATTGCACTTAATATGACTTGTTCTGAATGTTGTTCTTTTATTATGAACAGACGTCTCAACCGTTTGGTAGAGGACTGTATCTAAAATACCGTAGGGTCTAATTAAAAATAAAAAAAATTGATTGTTGTTATTGTTATCAAAATTGAATAAAAAATGCAAAGAAATAATTTTTCCTTTGCTTTTTTCATGGTGCGTACCTTAAAGGGTTAATAATAAAATTACAATACTAATATTTATGGCTTTCTTCATTTCTTTGCTTTCAAATGTTAAATCAGAGCTTTTGTTGTGGCATAAAAATGTTATTTTACTAGTGATAAAACATGTGACTTATTATCTTAAAGGGTTCCTTCACCGTTTTTTCATATTAAACTATGTTATTCCCTTAACTAAGATGAGTTGATACATACTTCTCTCGTCTGCGGCGAAACTTTGTTAGCACTTAGCTTAGTCCAGTTCATTCAATATGGGCCAAGCAGAGAAGCTACCAAACACCTCCACGTTTTCCCTATTTAAATACAGTTACTCGCGTAGTGTAACTCGACCTAGGACGGTGACACAAAACAAAACGTTGCGCTTTTCTAAGCGTGTAAAATGGATAACTATATTGTATGGCGGAATACCATAGCAAGTGCTTGTAAGCACTTCGACTTGGCGCAGTAATATCTTCACTAGAGGGAGCGGGGGCCGGTGAGAGGATTTTTCACGAGTGAAGATATTACTGCGCCGAAGTCGAAGTGCTTCCAAGCACTTGCTATGGTATTCCGCCATACAATATAGTTATCCATTTTACACGCTTAGAAAAGCGCAACGTTTTGTTTTGTGTCACCGTCCTAGGTCGAGTTACACTACGCGAGTAACTGTATTTAAATAGGGAAAACGTGGAGGTGTTTGGTAGCTTCTCTGCTTGGCCCATATTGAATGAACTGGACTAAGCTAAGTGCTAACAAAGTTTCGCCGCAAGACAGCGATTTAGTGCACGCACTGAGACGAGAGAGGTATGTATCAACTCGTCTTAGTTAAGGGAATAACATAGTTTAATATGAAAGAACGGTGAAGTATCCCTTTAAGGTGTATGTGAGACTGAGAATGACCTAAGTTTGAGCTCTGAGTATTAAAATGATTCCCTGCTGATGTATCGTTGTACCATATTCCTATATTTTACTAAAGGACGGCCCCAGACGCATCCACTGGGTGGAGTCCCGAAGGTCCAGTGGCCCTAGAATCATTCCTGAAGTTTACTACAACACAGTAACCTATAGAGGAAGCAATTAACACACACACACACACACACACACACACACACACACACACACACACACACACACACACACACACACACACACACACACACACACACACACACACACACACACACACACACACACACAGTGTGTACTGTATCTTCCCTCCTTCCTAAACCCAAATCAATGGTTCTAATCCATCAGTATGTGTGTGTGTGTGTGTGTGTGTGTGTGTGTGTGTGTGTGTGTGTGTGTGTGTGTGTGTGTGTGTGTGCGTGTGCGTGTGCGTGTGTGTGTGTGGATGCGTGGGTGGTTCGTCCAGTCGTGTCGTGTAGGAAATCATCCCAGCAGGCAAAGCAAACCCGCGTGCCAGTTCGGGAGTCGCTCCGTCTTGGCTCCTGCATGTCAATATCACCCCCCCCCCCCTCCTTACATGGCACAGTTTCCATGGTGATGACAGCAGAGTGAAGACCGTATATCTAAATCTATGGCAATAACTCTCATAGAAATTAGTGCTGGGCGAAGGTGAAGGATTGAAGAGGAAGAGGAAAGAGGAGGGGGTTCCTGAACCGCTGCCAGCCTCTCTTGCTTCCTGCTTGGCTGCATTAATGGAGTGCCTTGTGCGCTCTGAGGAGGCTTATGGAAGCTTATATCCTAATGTATTTATCCTTCATGCAAACCGCAATATTTACGCAGGATTTTCACGCCAGGATCCCACTCCAAGCCTGCTTTACCCACTGTGCTCAGCTATTTAAGAGCTGATCCTCTGCTTTCCCGCCTTCCTGTCCGATAACAACAGCAGGGCCACCAAACCAAGTTCAAAACTCTGCAGTCTTCAACTGGAAACCGCATTCACAACCTCAACCCATTCACTTCTGTGTGATGCACAGCAAGAGACATTAAGACAATACAAAAAGATTTCAAGAACATGAAGAGAATGAAGTCGGGATACGTTGGGATAATTTAAATTGCAGTGTTGCAAGAATAGAGATAACTCGAATAAAGTCGGAACGTTACAATATTTTTATAGTAATATTTTGAGAATAAAGTACAAATTATGAGGTAAAAGTGACATCAAGTAATGTTATTGGAATTAAACTGTGAGAAATAACATCAAATAAATATTGGAAAAGAAAATGATGATAAAAAATGATAATATTTTGTAAAGGCCAACTTCACTTGACTGGTGATAGCTTGATTATGATTTTAAACGTATCATATTCCAACTTTAATATAAAAAACTGACTTTCATAATTTTGATTTTATTCTTAAAATATTACAACTTTATTCTATATATGGATTATTATGAGATCATTTTCAAAACATTGACTTTTTTCAAATACACTTTATTTAACTTAAAAATATATATCATACAAGTGAAGCTAAATATTTAAAGGTATAGCGGAGGATGTTTTACTTCCTGGTGGGTAACCTATACTATTGGTCCTCCTAATTGTCAATCATTCTGGTGAATCAATCAAACGTTTCAAAAAGTGGAGAGGGCGGGTCTTATCTAAAATTTGGAAAGATCCTCCGCTATACCTTTAACTAGGGAAAAAACTGTAAAATGGAAAATAATCAGGAATTAATTGGATGATGATAGAAAATTATGTCAGCTAAAAAGGGAAGTCTTTCAATGCATTTATCAAGATTATAATGAATAATATTTTTTTATTAAAAATAACACGTAACACTTTATTTTAAGGTGACGTACACGTTACTACATGTATTTACCATAGTGATAACAGTAAATTATGCATAATTACAACACAATAACAAAACCTAAACCAAACTCTAACCGTAACTCTATAATAAGTACATGTTAATTAGTATTCCTCAGTACCAATTTGAGAAAGTACAATACGTTACTTTAAAATAAAGAGTAACCGAATAACATACACCATTAAATCATTGACAATAAGACCAGAAATTGTACAAATCGAAACGTACAGGCTTCAGCTTTCAAACAGGAGGAAATATGGCAGTCGGTGTGACGCACACATGGGCAAATGTTCTCAAAAGGGCACAAAAAGGTTGCATGACAAAGCCGAGGCCATGTGAAATTTGCACCAAGCTGACGCAAATAAGAAGACAACTGAAGCGTCAATAAAATGCCTTATCTGCACCCTGAAGGAGGCCAGCTGCAAGTTAACCCAGCTGTTCATGCTTAATAATGAGCGGACGATATCGAGCTGCGCCTCAGGAGGGTCTATTCTACTTCACGAGCTATAGCGTACGTACGGTGAGTTTCTACGGTGGAGCATCATGCAGCTGTTTCTGGTGGACGGACACCAGAACCCCCTTCATGATATCGATGTGGCCGAAAACAGGAGCAGACAGGAGATGAAGCAGCCAGATGTCCTTGTGTTATGATATTACCTCCGAAGAATGGGCCGCTGGAGTGGATTGCGATATGAGAGTAGGACGGGCCGTGTGATATGGATGGATGGATGGGCTGCTGTGGGATTACTGTGAACCAAAGGCCTGTGTGTGCACAACACTGAGAGAATGACAGACCAATTGAGTGCCTTCTCAAAACACTCATACAGACAAATGGCCGCATCACGTCACCGGCACATTAGATAATTATGACCTATGCGACATGGCAAATGAGTCATGCTACCATTACGTCCACCTACAAACAAGCAACATGCATGGAAAGCAGCATCTGACGAGCTATCAAGAGAACAATTGCATTTTTTCTTTCGTTCTTGGCATCACTTAATGGATGCCTTTGAAAGAGTCATGGAGAACATCCATTTATACCAGCTTCACATTTAAGACAACACAGTGAAGCATCTACAAACACAACCCGTTCATATAGTGCCCGCAAAAAGTATTATACTGTAAAATGCCTGAAATGCATATCATAATAACACTTTTGAGTTCTAAAAGCAGCTGTTTTCAGACCAAAATACATTTTGCATGCATTTCTTTTTGCTTAAAAAGTGTATAACTGACTTGTTTTTAATAGACTCTCTGTTGCCTTTGATATAAACATCATGCTTTAAAATAAGGAGGAGGAATAAAACAACTTACCAATAAGATAAATATAATCCAAGAGGTTTGCTTCCCAGGCAAATGCATGTAGTTCTGAGGATATATTGGATATATTTTTACTGTATACAATGTAATTGAAAATATTATTCAGTTATTCTTAAAATGATTAGTTTTCAAACATGCTGTAAAAAAAAAACACCCTATTTGCTAGTACTGATGTGAGTGAACAAATGTTATCTGTGTGTGTGTGTGTGCAAAAATGGAAAGTTTTTATGAAGAAAAGGCAGGAACATTTAGATTATGATAATTTGGAGTTTCTAAGAATACACAGCTGGAGATAAGAAATGGGTTCTTTTACTTGTGGGTGGAATGGTTATTTTATAATAACTGCTATTATTTAATGTTCTTTCAACCCTCAACGCTTCATGCAGAGCTGATCAAACTACAGCGTTATTGATTTGACACAAACAGCTCTTGAGAGGATATGAACTTTATAGAGACCACCCATGTCTGCAAGAAAGTACTTAGTTTCTTCAACACTGTGCATAATTTCCTGCAGATATGAGATTTTTCTTGTTCTTTTAAAATAAAAGAGTTTGAGGTGATATATGTAGTTTAGAGATAGAACATCAGTTTAAACTATATACTGTATATATATATATGAAGAATTCAGATGCAAAAGCCTTGGCTGTGCCATCTGAAATTTTCTTCTAGAATGATCATTTTTATCAAGCTTGTTTATTTAAGTTCAGTAATTTCACTTAAATGGCAATGAAAATGACCTATTAATTGCCATTTAAGTGAAATGACTGAACTTAAATAAACAAGCTTGATAAAAATGATCATTCTAGAAGAAAATTTCAGATGGCACTTAGAGGCTTTTGCATCTGAGCTCTTCATATATATATGAACCTTAACCCTACTTAATTTACAAGTATTTTCAAGGTGAGGTGAGACTGAAAACGCACTAAGCGCTTGGCCACAGTTCTGACATTTAAAGCAATCCGAGGGACGCAAGAAACTCCCAAAACGTTACACCATCTGCCAATACCTGCTATTGTGACCTATGCGTACTGTGTGTTTCAGTGTCAGACGTGGCCTGTGTGAGGCAGTGGTGTGTGTACGCTGAGCTCACAGGTGTGTTTGGTCCGTGAGCATCCTTCAGGCTGTGCTTAGATCGCTGCAGAGCAACGCCGACAGGCAAAACACCAGCTGTGAGGATGACCAGATGTGTGTCATACGTGCACTCGTATCATGAGACCAGTGCACACGCTTCACATGATTAATACAAAACCAACAGTCAAACCGTTCATCAGTGATTCAATGCATATTTCTAAAATACATTTTTATGGAAATCATCATTTCAATGCTTGAAAATGGCCACATTTTGCCTTTTTATAGCATTTAACTTTTCCTTGAAAGTCACTACTGTTTGTTTTGTTCCAATATCAGTCTTAATTTAGTTTAATTACCATTTTCCACATCTCTGTTTTTGTGTAAATGATCTCTGATCTTCTATCTTCTGCATACTGGTGTATAGTTGCTAAACAATGAATTGATGTTTATTTTCAATAAATAGACTATATATCACCTCAAACTCTTTTATTTCAAAACAACAATGAGAAAAATAAAATATCTGCCGGAAATTATGCAGACAGTGTTACAGAAACCAGTTACTATGTACTTTCTTGCAGACATGGGTGGTTTCTATAAAGTTCATCTCCTCTCAAGAGCCGTTTGTGTCGAGTCGAATCAATAACGCTGTAGTTTGATCAGCTCTGCATGAAGCGTTGAGGGTTGAAAGAACATTAAATAATAAAAGCAGTTATTCAAAAATAACCATTCCAACCACAAGAAAGAAAATCAATAATGTATCTCAGATGTGTTTTCTTAGAAATTCCATATTATCATAAAACAAATGTTTCCGTGCTTTTCTTTTCATAAAAACATTTCATTTCCAATTTTGCAAAAACATATTCGTTTTTTTTTTTTTTTGTACTAGCAAACAGGAATATTATTACAACATATTTTTGGGCCATTTTTGAAAAATTATTGACTTTATTTTTAATTAAATTGAATGTATCATCATCATCATCAGGATATTTTTAATCATGGCACCTTCATACAATATAAAATGGTTAAATAAATAAATATAATACTCGTCCAGTTAAACAAGCTGACTACGAGAGAACATTAAAATAATGTGCCATCTCTGACATATCATTTCGCCAACAGTGCAACTTTTGGTTAATTAACCTTTCCCTTTAATTAATTGATAATATTCATATCAGTGACACACATGCAAATCATTAACGTTGATAAATGTCTCAAGTGACATGGAAAAGCTTAACCAAGACATACACAATCCCGCACCCTTGATCAATGTTCAGCTCATTCGATGCATCTTCCTTCCTCTAATCTAAGACATGGCCTCAGTTCAGACTAATTTAGATGAAGTGGCGGGACGGTTATTCTGTCAGGCTTTCACTGCGGGACAATGATAGGTGTGGTGGTCATCGACGGGCTCATAAAAGAGTCATAAATGATCTCAGACGGCACGGCCCACTGTGCAAAACACACCGTACTTGTTCGCTTTACTTGTCAATCACATTGACCCATCCCACAGTCACAGAGAGGTCGCTAACCACGGCCTTTTGTGAGCCCAATTTTTCTTTTGGCCACAGATGCCGTCCAGTCTTTTGAGAGGTTCTCGACGCAGAGGGAAGAAGAGACCCGAATCAGATTCATTAACCTCAGCGGTTTGATGCCTGAATCTGTCACTCCCACTGTGACAGACACCTGGCTATCTTTCCACCCAGACTGACAGTCCCATCGTGCAGATATGATCCACCGAAAGGTCAACACAAGTGTAGAAAACTCTGCCAGTGTGTATGACACATCCTTCTGGACAGACACACTGTATCTGTGTGTTTCTCTGTCTCTCTGCCGGCTGTCAACACGAATGCAGCAATGCGTCAGTCTGACTTATAGGCTTCTAAATAAACACACACCAATACAGGTAAAATGGCTTTGGCAAGTACATGAAATGCTCCTTTGGGTAACACTTTATTTTTCAGCGTCCTTGTTACACGTTACATGTAATTACTATAGTAATTATTATAAATTGCGCATAATTAAGCCAGACGTGCATGGTGCGGTTGCTGTCGTACGAGCGCAGGCGTTTCTCTTGGGGGAAATCGCGTGGAAATTGTTCATGCTCATTTGGTCGCAGCTTGCATTGTGTGAGAGGAAATACGAGCAGAGCCGAGTATGTGACGAGCTCCTCCCGACCTCATGATCATTTTAAACATGCTTAAAGAATTCTTGATTTTCACCATATGCTGTCCCCTATTGACAAATCATACACAACCACGTCACATAGTCTAGATATATGAATATTATTATAGCCCAGTGGCTGCAACCCTTGTGTACACACACACGCACACGCACACGCACACGCACACGCACACGCACACGCACACGCACACGCACACGCACACGCACACACAAACACACACTCATTCTTGTACATCTATCTTTATGAGGACATTCATTGACACAATGCAATCTCTAGCCGCTTACCCTAACCTTACCCATCACACCTAAGTGCCTAACCCGACCCCTGACCCTAAACCGACCCTTATCCTCATTACAGTATAACCTTATCCCTAAAACCAAGTCTTGACCCTCAAACAGGCCTTTAAAGGCTCTCAGAAAGTGTGGACCGGCCAAAATGTCCTCACTTTACTCTCTTTGTCCTCACTACAGTGGTCTAAAACTCAAGCTGGTCCTCACAAAGATAGTTGTACAAGTACACACACACACACACACACACACACACACACACACACACACACACACACACACACACACACACACACACACACACACACACACACACACACACACACACACACACGTAGTGTTTTCATTTTTTATGGGGACTTTCCATAGACATAATGATTTTTATACTGTACAAACTGTATATTCTATTCCCTAACACTAACCCTACCCCTAAACCTACCCATCACAGAAAACTTTCTGCAATTTCACATTTTCGAAAAAACATCACTTTTTTGATTTATAAGACGTTTTCCTCATGGGGACCAAAAAATGTCCCCACACGAACAAGGATTTTGGATATTGCCATCCTTGTGGGGACATTTTGTCCCCACAACGTGATGATTACCAACTCACACACACACACACACACACACACACACACACACACACACACACACACACACACACACACACACACACACACACACACACACACACACACACACACACACACACACACACACACACACACACACACACACACACACACACACCATATTCTAATATGCTGATTTGCGGCGCAAGAAGCGTTTCTTATTATTATCAATGTTGAAAACAGTACTACTGCTTCATATTTTTGTTGAATTTTTTTCAAGATTCTTTGATGAATAGAAAGTGCAAAAGAACAACATTTATTTGAAATAAAAATGTTTTCGCAGCATAATAAATGTCTTTCCTATCACTTTTGATCAATGTGTCATAAAAGTATTAATTTCTTAAAAAAATAATACAATAAAATTGTACTCACCCCAAGGGTCAAGTTTATTTTTAACCCTGATTATAAACCAACAGTCAAAATATCATGTCTAATTGTGAATAGAACATCAACTAAAACATGGAGCTAAAACAATCTTTTGATTAATTGATAACTCTTAATGTTTCCATGCTTCATCAATAATAAATCAATGTATTATTAGTTTTTGTCGAGCATGTACATAGTAGCTCAACCCATATTCATACATTTTTAAAGATTCTGTGTGAACAGCCAAGTGCAAATGGCTTGGTTTGGGCGAGATCTTATTTTCTGCCGAACACAAAGTCAAATAGTTCTCTTTACGCTTCTCTTTGGCTTATTTCTCTTCAAAGACGATTTAACTTTGTGACGCCCTGCAACAATGATGTTCATATGGCTTCTCAATTTCTCATTTTCTGCTCCTGTCCATGGAGAATTACTCCAACTATTCAAACCAATTTATAGGAGCTCAACTTGCATTTATTCGCAAACTAGTTTTACAAAGATGAAATGAACACAAATGATCTCCTTTGACCTTATTTCCCCCCCAAAAACCCTCTACGGAATATTAATTGAAACACTATAATAGACCATTCCTTCTAGAAAAAAAACACTGCTGATGTAGGTCATTAAAAAACGTCTCGATAAATATGAATTATGCGAGATTAATGTTTTTTTTTTTTTTCATCATGCTTTCTCAGTAAGGGTTGTGTGGCGATAGAGCATTAATTGCAGTAGAAGCAGAAAAATTATACACTATTATTTTCATAATCACTGAAGGTTTTCTGCTAAAAAGAGCAGCTGATAAACGTAAAACAAAGCAGTTACAACAATAGAGTCTAAATAAGCTCTGACAAAATAAATTATTCCAAAGATGGAAGGCCAACGATTAATTTAAATACGTGTACGTGTGTAGAAAGTCAATTAGATATCGAAAATAGCCTGGAGAATTAATACTCCGTGATATTTAACTTGAGCAAATGTAAATGTCTCGGGTTGTGAATACGACTTTGGTTGCAGATAAAGAGTTGATATTAATGCATCCAACTCAGTTAAACAGCATTTCATTATTCTAGCCAGTGACCTTAAAAGCACTAACTTCTCATCTTGTACATCAGAGCGTGATTACCGGCACTTCAAACACGAGCTGAAACTCCATTACGGGTGCCAGACAACATCGAGCGTCTACATCACAGTCCGACACATGAACAGAAGGGGAGTCGAGAGTGACAAGATGCCAGATCACTTTCAATTAATAATTTGCTTGGACAGCCGAGCGGTGCGTTCTCCGCGGAGTTCAAACCGCGGCTGACACCACACAGATAGCAGAGGGGGACAAGGCCACATATCAAACTATATCAAGGGAGAACAGCAGGAGATAATTGGCAGGGGACCACGGTTAAATTGACAGCTTCTTTAAGACTCAGATTAGGCTTTGCCTCAGTCATAGAGGCGTACCGGAGAGACAAGAGACAACTGTTTTATCGCACTTCACCGGGAGGATGATCTGAGGGGTGTTTTGTCAAAGACGAGCAAAATAACGGCGCAAACTTCTGGTTAAAATGCAGATAGAGGAAGGAGAGAAAAAGGCAGAAAGTCTGTTGTTGACCTGGAGTGCCAGTGCTGTGATATCAGCGGCACTCGCGGACCTTGTGGGGTCTGAGTTCCTGCGGTTCTGGGAGAGCGAGGGTTGACATTTTCAGCCGGGTTAATTTCTGAGAGTGCGCTGCGGGAGCCAGGGTCAATCAACACTTCTGTTATGGCCTGGAGAGTGATGAACATTTCACAAAACAGACTATTCTGGTTTTCAGCAAGATGGTCTCTTAGTGTGTTACAAAACTATCACTCATACTTAAAGTTAGTGATGTGAACTGCATAGCAACATGCTAACCTCTGGTAAGATGCAATAAAATGCGATGCAATAAAATGCGATAAAATGCGATAAAATAAAATAAAATAAAATTGCCTATCCATGTAATATATAATAATAATATAATAAAAAATATAAAATTCAAGAAAATGCAATGCAAGAAAATAATAAAAAAAATAAAAAAAAAATAATAAAACATACAGTCCTATCATGTCATATAATAATAATAATAATAATAATGCAATGTAATCCATATATATATATATATATATATATATATATATATATAAAAATAATAAAATAAAATAAAATAAAAAAATAAATAAAATAAAATAAAAAGACCTATCCATGTCATGGTTATCATATAGCAAATCTGAAACCAAAACTAAAATTATGCAATGCAATGCAATAAAGTGCAATAAAATGCAACAAAATTAAATAAAATTAAATAAATGAACAAACAAACGAAATAACTGAATAAAATACAAACTTATGCAATAACTAACTTAAAATGATCAACACAAACAAATAATCATTTAAGTAGTCATCTAACACTCTTCACATGGTGGTTTAGTCTGACCTTACTGTTAGGGTCCGGGGCACACGCGCTCACATGCCTGTCCCGTCCATTGAAAATGGACCTTATAGGACGCCCATGAGGTGACTGTCACTTTCTTATGGTCTGGCTCCTATGCCAGTTTTCTCTCTGGGTCATGACCTTCATTAATATAATACAATTGAGCAAACTGCAACAATGAATAGGAGATCATGCAATATATGAAAAGAAAAAAAAAACTGTCAGCTGTGATTTCATTTCAATACAAACCTCATTGTACCCTTTCAATCTGTTGTATGCTTTTGTTGTCAAACTCAACCGGTTGACTGAATGCCAGGAAGACCTTTCCTTCTGACAGGAGCTCTACGGTATTAAGCCATGTTTTTTTAATTAAATGAGCCGGTCACACAGGACACAGTCTTGCATTTAAAAACAGCTAGACCGACTGCAAGAGAACAGAACGCTGTGGTCTCAAGACATGTTTTTAAAAGTTTAACTACTTTTAGGTCTTTAAAAAGCCCTGCTCATGGCACGATACACTAAGTAGCAGCAAAATATGGCATGCAACCAAACAAGTTGCACATATACACAGACTATTAAAATAGTGCAAACTGAATGCCAGAACATGTCCTGTTTGAACAGCTGCTAACTTGTATATTTTATACACGACAGATCAAAAGTTTGGGGTTGGTACGATTTTTTTTAATGTTTCTCATTCGCAACCAGGCTGTATTTATTTTATGAAAAATGCAGTAAAACAGTAATGTGAAATATTATTACAATTTGTGTATCAGTGCAGAAATCATTCTTATATGATGATTTGCTGCTCAAGAAACATTTCTTAATATTATTGGTTAGTTCATGTTAGTTATTGCATTAACTAATGGACAATATATACTAACAGCATTTTTTACCCTTCGTTTATGTTCAATGTTCATGTTCATGTTAGTTCACGGTGCATTAACTAATGTTAACCGATACAACTTTTGATCTTAATTGTTAGTAAAGGACTAATAAAGACGAATAAAGGCTTTAGAAGTATCGTTCACTGTTGTTGAAAGCTTGAGTTGTTGAAAACAGCTAAATATTTTTTGTTGAAACGGAACCATGATATATTATAATCATGATACATGATAATGGAAATCTTTTGTAATATTATAAATGTCATTACAGTCACTTTTAATGAAAACCTTGCTGAATAAAAGTGTTAATTTCTTACTGACCCCAAATTTTTAATTGGTAGTGTGCACCATATTTTTGCATTTGATTTGACCTCTGGTGACCCCCAGGAAGCGCATATACAGTTTTATTTCAATATTTCAAATATGAAAAAAAAAAAAAAAAAAAAAAGAAAAAGTCTTGACTGTTGAGCTTATATTGCGCTTTGGAAATGTTTGGCATTAATGCTGCTGCAAGATTTGCTCTCTACCTCATATTTTCATATGCCATGCTGTTGTTTCCCTGTACCCCGGGCTAAAGCTGCAGCCCTCTGCCGTACCTGATGTGAATTTCTTATTCCACCAAAAGCCTTATAAACATTGAATGTTTTCAACCACTATTGGAAAAAAGAAAAGAAAAGATGTTTACTGAAATGGGCTGCACTGAGAAGCGTAACAGCACAGACCTACGGTGCTTTTCCCAGCACTGAGGCCGTAGCACACTGAGATGTGAAGCATCCATTTTACTGATGGGGGATTTTATAATACACGCTGACCTTCATATCATCGGAGGGCCGCATGGCTGGAGTAATGGATTAGAGTGGGATATGTCACTCTGCCCTTCAGTTCGGTTGTGTCACACTATCACTCACACTTTGCTTTCTTGCACTGATGCACATCACTAAAAACATGCAGTGGAATTGTGCATTTAAAAATATGATTTACAATGCTAACAGTTGCTTATGCTAATGCATTTTCGTTGCAACCTAAACTACATTTTCATTAGACTTATAATGTTCAAACGTATCCCTTGACTGCTTCAAAGGAGTATATCGCACACAAATTAAAGTTTTGTCATCATTTACATACTCTTATGTTCTTCTAACACTGTTTTCTTTTGTTTAACATAAAATTAGAAGTTTCTGAGCTGTCATGTAGATTATAAATGAAAAAAATAAATAAAAAATACTTCAATGTGGGACTTCTCACTGGGCTAAACATGCAATTAAGTTGTGCATTTAAAAATATTATGTACCATGCCAACAGTTCCTTATAAAGGATTTCAGTAGCTTTGATGATATCTTAAAATATTCAGTAGCTACTTTTGTCCAAAAAAAGAAAGATTTTAATGAAAATCTGTCGTTGTAAAAACCTGAATATGAAAGCAGATCCGACTTTTTAGTCATTATATAGTTTAGCCTTTATATTAGTAACTCATTAGACGGAAAAATGCATGTTTAAGATGGCACAAAATGATTATTTTAAATGTAGCAATGACATCTAAGACAATCTGAAAAAGTATTTTATGTTCCTTCCTCATTTTCCCAACTCTTTGTAAGGCCATTTTCATGATAAGAAATGTAAAAAATATAAAAAGTGCCCATTTGAACAGTAGAATCGCTGTAAAACCCAATGATGCACATCAAGCTGCTGTTCCGAGACTACGTCTGCACAATTTGCAACTCTAATTAAAATAATTTCAAAATGTATTTCACTGTTGGGAGAATGGACAATGCTAGTTACTGGAACATTACTGGAACATTACCTCTCAGGATATATTTTCCTCCTACGGACACCCTCTTGGAGTTGAATTCTGAGACGTTCGAATACAAAACATGCATGGTTACATCATGAAACGCTCAAAATCCACCTACTCAAGAACACACACCCATCCACCTCCTCACTTCAGCAGGGATTCGCCCAGGGCCAAGCGTCTACAAAGAGGCGTAATCAGTTAAGTTAGTGCGCCGTTGTGAACGCTGCAGCACATCTGACTTGACAGCGCTCGCGACCGGTCATAAATCAAACCGTTCTTTAGCCCAAAGCTCAAGTGGCTCTGGTGAAGATTCTGCATGTGTACATCAACCTGCATTAGAGGTGAAGCGTTCAGAGTGCGATACCCCAGAGAACCTCTGCTGGAACTTCTCATTGTGTTTCGGGAGTTAAAAGCTGCTGCTTCTCGTTGCCTTGAGCCTGGTGCCACATCCAGACATACAACCCTCGAGCACTGCAATGATATACAGGGATTGAGACTGACAAATCCAACAGTTCACGAGATGTTTTACAGCCGTGAATGTTTTACAGCCACTATTAATATTCTACAAAACTTAAAGGGATAGTTCACCCCAAAATTTTAATTCTGTCATTAATTACTCACCCTAATGCCGTTACAAACCCGTAGGTCTTTCGTTTATCTTCAGAACACAAATTAAGATATTTTTTATGAAATCTGAGAGCTTTCTGTCCCTCCATAGACAGCTGCGCAATTTGACGCTTTAAAAAGTTCATAAAGAGATCGTAAAACGAATCCATATGAATTGAACTGTTTAGTAAAAAATTTCTGAAGAGACTTGCTTTATATGATGAACAGATTGAATTTAGGCTTTTAATTCACATATAAACATTGATCAGCGAACATAAACAGAAGCTCAACTGAACCTGCTTGACGCATGAGAACAAACTTCGTGCAGAAACTCAAACGTGCTGCGTAACACGAGAATGAACCTCATTGGTTCTTGCAGAAGCTCAAACTTGCTGCGTAACACGAGAATGAACCTCATTGGTTTTTGCAGAAGCTCAAACGTGCTGCGTAACATGAGAATGAACCTCATTGGTTCCTGCAGAAGCTCAAACGTGATGCGTAACATGAGAATGAACCTCATTGGTTCCTGCAGAAGCTCAAACTTGCTGCGTAACATGAGAATGAACCTCATTGGTTCCTGCAGAAGCTCAAACGTGATGCGTAACATGAGAATGAACCTCATTGGTTCCTGCAGAAGCTCAAACGTGATGCGTAACACGAGAATGAACCTCATTGGTTCCTGCAGAAGCTCAAACGTAATGCGTAACACAAGAATGAACCTCATTGGTTCCTGCAGAAGCTCAAACGTGATGCGTAACACGAGAATGAACCTCATTGGTTCCTGCAGAAGCTCAAATGTGATGCGTAACACGAGATTGAACCTCATTGGTTCTTGCAGAAGCTCAAACGTGCTGCGTAACACGAGAATGAACCTCATTGGTTCTTGCGGAAGCTCAAACGTGCTGCGTAACACAAGAATGAACATCATTGGTTCTTGCGGAAGCTCAAACGTGCTGCGTAACACGAGAATGAACCTCATTGGTTCTTGCAGAAGCTCAAACGTGCTGCGTAACACAAGAATGAACCTCATTGGTTCTTGTTGAAGCTCAAACGTGCTGCGTAACACGAGAATGAACCTCACTGGTTCTTGCAGAAGCTCAAACGTGCTGCGTAACATGAGAATGAACCTTATTGGTTCTTGCAGAAGCTCAAACGTGCTGCGTAACACAAGAATGAACCTCATTGGTTCTTGTTGAAGCTCAAACGTGCTGCGTAACACGAGAATGAACCTCACTGGTTCTTGCAGAAGCTCAAACGTGCTGAGTAACATGAGAATGAACCTTATTGGTTCTTGCAGAAGCTCAAACGTGCTGCGTAACATGAGAATGAACCTTATTGGTTCTTGTTGAAGCTCAAACGTGCTGCGTAACACGAGAATGAACCTCACTGGTTCTTGCAGAAGCTCAAACGTGCTGCGTAACATGAGAATGAACCTTATTGGTTCTTGCAGAAGCTCAAACGTGCTGCGTAACACAAGAATGAACCTCATTGGTTCCTGCAGAAGCTCAAACGTGCTGCGTAACACGAGAATGAACCTCATTGGTTCCTGCAGAAGCTCAAACGTGCTGCATAACACGAGAATGAACCTCATTGGTTCCTGCAGAAGCTCAAACGGGCTGCGTAACACGAGAATGAACCTTATTGGTTCTTGCAGAAGCTCAAACGTGCTGCGTAACACAAGAATGAACCTCATTGGTTCCTGCAGAAGCTCAAACGTGCTGCGTAACACGAGAATGAACCTCACTGGTTCTTGCAGAAGCTCAAACGTGCTGCGTAACATGAGAATGAACCTTATTGGTTCTTGCAGAAGCTCAAACGTGCTGCGTAACACAAGAATGAACCTCATTGGTTCCTGCAGAAGCTCAAACGTGCTGCGTAACACGAGAATGAACCTCATTGGTTCCTGCAGAAGCTCAAACGTGCTGCATAACACGAGAATGAACCTCATTGGTTCCTGCAGAAGCTCAAACGGGCTGCGTAACACGAGAATGAACCTTATTGGTTCTTGCAGAAGCTCAAACGTGCTGCGTAACACAAGAATGAACCTCATTGGTTCTTGCAGAAGCTCAAACGTGCTGCGTAACACGAGAATGAACCTCATTAATTCTTGCAGAAGCTCAAACGTGCTGCGTAACACGAGAATGAACCTCATTGGTTCCTGCAGAAGCTCAAACGTGCTGTATAACACGAGAATGAACCTCATTGGTTCCTGCAGAAGCTCAAACGTGCTGCGTAACACGAGAATGAACCTCATTGGTTCTTGCAGAAGCTCAAACGGGCTGCGTAACACGAGAATGAACCTCATCGGTTCCTGCAGAAGCTCAAATGTGCTGCGTAACATGAGAATGAACCTTATTGGTTCTTGCTGAAGCTCAAACGTGCCCCGTAACACGAGAATGAACCTCATTGGTTCCTGCAAAAGCTCAAACGTGCTGCGTAACACGAGAATGAACCTCATTGGTTCTTGATAAAGCTCAAACTTGCTGCGTAACACGAGAATGAACCTCGTTGGTGAATGAATATATGTGAATAAAAGCCTAAAATTGAATCTGTTCATCGTATAAAGTGATAGAGTCTCGTCAAACAATTTGGACTAAACCGTTTAATTCATATAGATTAGTTTTACGATCTCTTTATGAACTTTTTGAAGTGTCAAAGTGGTAGTTGCGTAGCTTAGATTTCATCAAAAATATCTTCATTTGTGTTCTGAAGATGAATGAAAGTCTTACGTGTTTGGAATGACATGAGGGTGAGTAATTAATGACAGAATTTTCATTTTTGGGTGAACTAACCCTTTAAGACAGCATTGGTATTGGTTTAGCGTTTTTGCAATGCATATCTCTAGTTTAATAGTGCTGTTTGCATAACACCAGATAGCCATTGCTCATACAGCAACGTTATTTCTTTGGTGCAACCTAAACTTTGATGCATGTACAGTGTTTGTGCTATTACTGTACATATTTATCAGACTTATAATGTTCAAATGTATTCTTCTCCTGACACCTGCTTTAAAGGAATATTTCACCCAGAAATGAAAGTCCTATCATTATTTACTCTGATGTTGTTCTTCCTTCCGTTTTCAGTTCTTTCTTCCGTCATTTCAGAGCTCTGATGTAGGTTATAAGTAAAAAATGACTTAAATTAGGGTATTTTCTTTACATAAAGCTTTCGTATGACTTGAAATTCAGAGCACACATCATATGTACTATTGTTATGTTGCTTTTTCGTCCTTTTTGGAGCTTGGCAAAAAAACACCTCGCTCTTTCATTGAGATGTTTTACAGCCTTAGCCACTATTATTATTCTACATAACTTACAATGGCATTATAATTGGTTTAGTTTTTTTGCAATGCATATCACTGGTTTATTAGTGCTGTTTGCATAATGCAATACGCTTATTGCTCATGCAGCAAAAAAAATAAAAAAATAAAAAAATAAATAAATCGCCTTGGTGCAAGCTAAACTTTGGTGCTCATCCTAGTTTACATATTCATCAGACTTATAATGTTTAAATGTATATTTTGACTCTTTTAAAGGAATATTTCACCATTCATGTCATCATTTACATACTCTCGTGTATAAGTTTCTGAGCTCTGATGTAGATTATAAGTAAAAAAAAAAAAATATCAGTAAATTTGGCTCACACAAAGCTTGA
This sequence comes from Leuciscus leuciscus, assembly GCF_965113295.1. Classification (NCBI taxonomy): domain Eukaryota; kingdom Metazoa; phylum Chordata; class Actinopteri; order Cypriniformes; family Leuciscidae; genus Leuciscus; species Leuciscus leuciscus. The sequence goes on from NC_138737.1 coordinate 4,135,763, forward strand.
AATTCAGTGCACAAGTCATATGAACTACTGTTAAGATGCTTTTTTTGGGTACCTTTTGGAGCTTGGCAAAAAACACCTTTCACTTTCATTATATGGAAAAGAGCTGTTCGGATATTCTTCGTAACATCATCTTTTGCGTTCCACAGAAGAAAGAAAGGTTTGGAACAACATGAGGGTGAGTAAAAGAGACAGAATTTTCATTTTTGGGTGAACTACCTCTTTAACTAGGAGTCAGTCATGTGAGTCATGTCAACTTTTTGACAAATGACCACTAAACATCTGGAATTCAAAATCCCCCCTATGTACGTGAACTGAAATACTACCTGCAGTCATGCATATCAGTGTCAGATGTGTCCGCTGGCGTACAACGATGGGAAAGGAAGGGCAGGTGTTTGGAGAAAGAGAGACAGACACACACACACAGAGAGATAGAGAGAGAGAGGTGGTAGCAGTGGGGATTTGGTTTGGGGAAATGAAATTTTTCCCTGATGAATTCATAATTTTCTGGAAAATAAATTATTCATACATTGTGATTGAAACAATTACATCCAAATCGGAGGCAGCAGGAGCAGAATTACACTGTCAGAAATGGGATTGAGGGACGGGGGAGAGGCGGAGGATTTGTTATGTAAGAAATTACATAAGATGACATCAGAAGAGGACATGGCTGAAAGCAGAAAAAATGTCTAGGAGAAGGTGTAGGTGAGCACAGAAACAGAAAGTCTTGGTTATGAAGTCTTCACTGCAACAGAACACGGCAGCGGCCTTTCTTCCAGAAGTATTCGCTTTCTCTGAAGAGTTGTCAAAAAATTCTTCAGTAAAGGGCGCTAAACCTTAAACCAAACCAAAACCAGCTCCTACACGATTCACGATATTCAGGGGGAAAAGTGCTTAAAAAGTATTCAATCCAAAATGTGAAAAAGACACATTATAGACTCTCAAACTTTCAAGAAACGTCAGATCAAAGAATGCTTCACACGATATCTTTTATTTATTTATTTTTTTATGACAATGGTGGCTTAAGTCAGCGCAGTTTCTATATTAATTATAGAATATTGGTGGAAGCTGTTCTTAGATACCATAGTACATACTTTAGGGTAGTAACAATGTACACGTTTAGGGTGGGTCGCTGACAGCTTTGTATTCTCAGACTCTTCTAGTGCTTCCGTATGACTTTGTGCAAACTGATATCCTCACAGGCTGGTGAAATGTGAGAGTTCTCCACAGAGAACGACTTTGCTGTTGCTTTCCGCTAGTTATCTTCTGAGCTCCGCGGTAGCCGAGACGGGAGACTTGGCTTTGATTCCTTGTTTGTCTACAGCGTACCTGGCTGCTGGCTAACTCACTGTTCCTATGAGCTCTACGGCTTCCTATGCCAATATCCATGCGGACAGGAGGCTCTGGTTTTTCCTCGATAGTCTAAAGGGTGTATTAGCTGTCGGTTCACCATCTATTACAACACAATACACTCAGAATCCTTTGCTGATCTGTATGGGAAAAGGTGACTCAGCCTAGCAAAGAAACCAGTGGTTTGCTGAATCTCTGTGATCAGTGCTGCTATGGCCGCAACCAAAACCTTCTGAAGAAACAAAAATAGATTCAAATGATAGAATTGACATACATTGTAAAAGTGTATGTAAAAATAAATAAAAATATTTTAGGAGTGTGTTCTACTTCAGCCCTTCTACTTCATGAAATTTAAGTAAATCCTGCACCAAAACCGTCACCTGTCATTATCAAAACTGAAAGCTAGTATCTACCACAACATCCTTGTGTGGCTTACAGCTGTAGATAATCTCTGTTTACCAATCAAACCTGCTTTGAGTTTTGGATTAAGACTTTGCCAGATTAATATGCATGAGCTGGGAATTACAATTCAGGTGTGTCCTGAACCTTCTTTTCTTCTTTTGCACCTCACTTTTAAATCGCTATATCAGCAGCAAAAGTCAGATTTCATTTATCACGAGAGTGAGGAGCTGACTGACAAGCCAATGGCAATGTAAATGTAAAAGCGCCTTTTTGGCAATATTTTGGATTGAAACCCAATGCTACTAGGGAACCTGCAAAAGATTAGTAGTGTTTCCTCGAATTGCCGCTAATTCGAAGCTCCACGCCAGTGGACACGCACGTTATGAATTGCTTTAATATATAAAGCAATATATATTAATGAGCTTTATGAAGGAGCTATATGAAGCTGAATGTCACATTTCTTCATCAATTTTGAAGTCGCAATGCCTTTAAATCAACTGGTGATATTTAGGAGTAGTTTTAAGTCTCTCTCTCTCTCTCTCTCTCTCTCTCTCTCTCCTCTCTCTCTCTCTCTCTCTCTCTCTCACACACACACACACACACACACACACACACGTATACACACGTTGTGTTTTCATGTTTTATTGGGACATTCCATAGACATAATGAGTTTTATACTGCACAAACTGTATATTCTATCCTCTTACACTAAATTTACAGAAATCATTTAGCATTAAAAAAAACAACAAAAACAACAACAAAAAAAAAAAACATCACATAGTATGATTTATAAGCTGAATTCCTTGTGGGGATATTTTTTGGTCCCCATGAGGAAAACAGCTTATAAATCATACAAAGTGATATTTTTGGAAAATGTAAAAATGCAAAAAGTTTTCTTTCACACAAGGATTTTGGAAATATTGCCACCTTTGGGTTTAATATTAGATATTGCCATCTTTGGGTTTAAAGATATTGCCATCGTTGGGTTTACTGTTGGGTTTACCAGGACACACACACACATTGTGTGTGTGTGTGTGACTTGACAAACTACTCCTAACAATCACCAGTTGATTCAAAGACATTGAGACTTCAAAAATGATTAAAAAAAAAGTGACCTCCAACTTCACTATACACAGATTATCCAATGAAACTGTAATTTTCAGGTTCTTGCCTCATTTAAATAGTGTACATATGCAGGTGCATTTATATAACCATGTGTTTTTGGCCTTGGGAGATTTAAATAATTGCATTGCCCAACAGTTCTCCTCTTCATATTAGATTACTGCAGTATTCTCATTTTCCCCAGACCCCCCCCCCCCCCCCCCCCCCCACCACACACACACACTCGTGCTTTTCAAGCGCTCACTGTTTACATCTCACTCTTAAATATTTCAATCGAAATGCCACAAAATCCTGAATCATACATGAAGCTTTGGAGCGGACCACTATGAAATATTACACGTCCCTGAATAACTCAGGCACAGCACCAACAGCAAGCTCACATCTGACCATCTCTCCATCTCTAATTGTCCAACTGATATTAACCGTGGAGACAAATCACATGTAATTATTTTTTTCAGTGTCAAAAGATGCTGAATATGCAACTTTGCTCCAGTTTCCACCACCACCGCTGCTGTGTGTGTTTTATGCTTTGGAGATTTATACTAAGCGGAAAACTTGAAATGGGTTTTTGGAGCGGGATTATGGGTCCATTATAAAGGGTTAACCGTGGCGTAAAGTATGACGACAGTTTGATTACATGGAATCTGGCTTTGATCGAGCGCCTGCATTGCTGGGAAGTAAACACACACGCTCATTTATCAGACGAAGGAGGAAAACACCGGTGGTATTGTAGGTCGCACATATCATCGCTATCGCCATTGCACGCTTTGATTAGCACTTAATGACACTCCGCGAAACTGAGCAAAGATTACACAGACCGTTTAGCCCATAGCAGATATCTAATGGATGATTTCTGAATGACTGTGGAGTGTCTTTAATAAGACTGCGGGATATATTAGCGATACGGAGACGCGCGTGCACATAAAATATAACCATGCCCTTAACAAGCTCAAGACTTGATGGGAAAAGAGCGTCAGAATAATCGATGACTCTTTTCCTCTGTGAAAACAAATTACCCTGCGCTGTTTCTTTGGCTGATTAAACACTATCCCGAATGTCATCTTTCTTCTTTCGTTCCCTCTCCAGTGGCCATAAATAGCGTTTATAAGAGATCTCTCTCGTCCATCGCAGGATACGTGTGTTTCCAGGTGCTCTATCCCCCATAAAAGCCACGACAAACACTCAAATCTCGACCGGTAACCTGCGGGCAGCACTCAATGTCATTAAGACCTGACCTTTGAGGGTGAACAACAAACATAAAACACGAGTTAGAGAGCATGTCACATCTTTAATCATATCTTAAATGAATTTCAGCTTGGGATTTATGTGGCAGAGGCTTTATAGGGTTTTAAATTCATTTTAAGAGGACACATCTGAATTTGTAAAAACAGGATTTGTCAAGGGCTTTACAAACTCGTAAAGAAAGCTTAAAAATGCTGTAAGTGGTAAAGATTTGGACGTTAACCAACCCAGCGCTTTAAAAGGCCGCTTCAGAATTGAAATGAAATTTAATGTCTCAACCAGTTCATTAAGGTTTAGTGGGATTCTTGAGATTAGTTAAAAAGACAACAGAATTAAGATGTTATATTTGTGTGCATGTGTCAGATGGGGAAAAGTAAGTCCAAACTCTAGCACAGCGCACAGTTGTAGTTATCATTCATGCTTAACAGCATAAATGTTGTTGGATGAATTACAGGTATATAACCAAATTTTATTCAAATCACTAACCCAAATAGGAGCAATCATAATAACGACCCTACATGGGGTTATTATCGTTAACTGAAAACATGTTAATTGAAATAAAGCTGAAAAATCTACAGCAAAAATTTTAAATGTTGTCTTGGCAACTAACCAAGACACCTATGTGTTTAATTTGAAACACTAAAATTACTAATTGGATGTAAATAAAAGCTGATATTGAAAAATAAAACTGAAATAAAATAAAATTACAGCTAAATAATAATAAATAAATATGTATGTATGTATGTTTGTATATGTCCAAAAACATATAAAATCAAAGAAATAAAACCTTGTAGGATTCTTGATTAAATTTTAAAGAACCCTTTATGCCAGATAGGTTCTATAAGGAGAGATTTCTTAATCTTACTTTTTTTTTCTGCTGATAAAGTATGTTTACTATTTTTTTTTAATTCATAACATTTATTAAAAATGTTAAAATATTTTAAACAAGATTAGAGGAGCGCGGGGCACAACGTAACACGGGGCTAGTAGTAACACACTTGTTTTAAATACTTCCACACATGCTAGCATGACGAAACTTGGTGTATTTACTAGTTGCCATATCAACACTATATAGAGAAAAAATTGCGCCAAAATGAAAATTTTTTGGGAAAAGTAAATTTCTTACTTAAGTTCATTTTTCATCTCTATTTTTTGTGTTTATTTAAAATTAGACAAATTTGATATTATTTTAATCTCCAATATGGTATTTAACAGTTGAGATAGAATTCTTTAATGCTTCGCTAACTAGCAGAAGACACTAGTCGGGTTTAAATCCCAGTTGTGCAGGCGGGGGCATGTTGTCACACTGCGTTACAATGTGCCCCTATTAGAAATATGCTATTATATTCTATACTTTTATTAATTCTATTGAGAAAACTTGAGAAAAAGGTGAATAAAGACTGAGAGTCAATGTTCAGAAATGACTAATTATTTATTTGTTTTGAACTATGTTGTATAGCTGTGTTTTCATGTGTTCGTAGTCAGAACTCAAAAATGAGTTTATATTTAATTATTAAAAAATTCCATTATTTTTTATGAAAAAGTTAATAATTGTATTTTATTTAGAAAATATTTTAGTTTGTCTTGTATATATATTTTTTATTAGATCAGATAACATTTTAAGCTGTCATATGGTCATGTTACAATGTGCCCCTCACATGTTACAATGTACCCCGCCTATGGGGCATGTTGTCACATTTCACTTCCATTCTTTCGGGGTATATCAAGAAAAAAAGTATATACTGTATTAATAAAACAAAACCACATAATTGTACTAGATATGTGGGAAATTAATATAAAAAAAAAATATATATATACTCTGAACCATAAGTAGATTTACACAAACTGAGAAAGTCAAAAAGTGTTACTTTGTGCCCCGCTCTCCCCTAATTAATTAAAACTAAATCTGTTAAAATGGTCGCATGATGGAACCCTTTAAGGTCCTATATATAAACTTTTCTTCTAAGAGTGATGTAAAAATAATACTTAAACAACAATGTACTGTAATAAAAGAACATCATCGAGCCTGGCTGATATCCCAAAAATATAACCCAAAGAAACTTTCATCAAAGTGCTTTTTGAACTGAATTAATCTTCCTGGACTCAGATGCAAGTCCTACCATGAATAAATTCTTATAAAAAGGAAAAATAATATACTTAAAGTACTGTATGTAAGTCATTACTGGAACAAGGACTATAAGAGCCACCCACATCTCCACGGTAGCTTTTGATTCATATTTACATGATATTTACTGATGGATTACATTAATTCTCTGATTATAAAAAAGTCATAGAGTGGTCCATGTTTCATTTCCATACGCATTAACTGCTGAGTCACATCTGACTAAATTACAGAATTTAAAAAGCGCTTCAACACATCCCAGGTCTATAACCAGTCTAATAACGCTCTTAAACAGCTAATGCATTAACCCACTCATGCCCCAGAAAGGCAAAGAGGCAGAAAAATCATCTCATCTGGACCCAGCCTCAGAAAAGAAAGGGTGAAGATGTTATTTGCGTAATATGAGCCGGCTGTTTGCCCTTGCCACGGGTCTGCATCATGGGACACGGGAAATAATCTAACAGTCCGAAATCACACACAAAGCCGTCCAAATGAAGGAGGAGGTGAAATTGATTGTGTGCTCGGGGCATCTCCCTCTGGATGCCTGAGAAACACAGCTCGGGAACACACTGATTTCATGATAATAACAGTGATGTGTCAAGTTTCGCATGGAAATTCAATTCATTCTGGGTTATTTCCCATTCAAAAACACTGTTGCATTACATATACAATGGCAAAGACAATGTAATACTATGGTACGACTGAAATGCATTATAGTGCCGTGAATAGCAGTAATCTATAAGTGCCATAAAGGTTCACTGGGAGGTAAAGGTTGACGGAAATATCCTGCATCATCTCCAAAAGGGTTCCCAAAGGAATTCAAACGGTATATTGCAAATGAATGGCCAGAGTTTAAGTACCATAGTCATATTGTAAATGTGATATAATTTGGATATTACTTATTATAGATAATTCAAGTTATATGCTATGCAAATTAGTAAGGCATCATAATGTTTTTTACAGAACATCCGCTCATCCACATTTCACTGGAATGCATGAATTGGGGACTTAAAATATTGACCAAATACAGTGCCCTCCACAATTATTGAACCCCCTGGTAAATATGATCAAAATGGGCTGTAAAAAATAAATCTGCATCGATTATCCTTGTGATCTTTCATTCAAAAAATGTGCAAAATTCTAACCTTTCATTGAAGTAAAAGAATTGAAAGTGGGGGGAAAATCACATTATGAAATAAATGTTTTTCTCCAAAACACGTTGGCCACAATTATTGAAACCCTTTTATTAAATACTTTTTGCAATCTCCTTTTGCCAAGATAACAGCTCTGAGTCTTCTCCTATAATGCCTGATGAGTTTGGAGAATAACTGACAAGAGATCAGAGACCATTCCTCCACACAGAATCTCTCCAGATCCTTCAGATTCCCAGATCCATGTTGGTGCTTCTTCTCTTCAGTTCAGCCCACTCATCAGGTCAGGGGACTGAGACGGTCATGGCAGAAGCTTCATTTTGTGCTCCACAACAAATTTTTGTTTTGATTTTGATGTTTGTTTTGGATCGTTGTCCTGATGGAAGATCCAACCACGGCCCATTATAAGATTTCTAGCAGAAGGCGTCAGGTTTTGATTTTTTATCTGTTGATATTTGATAGAATCCACAATGCCATGTATCTGAACAAGAAGTCCAGGACCTCCAGCAGAAAAATATGCCCACAACATTAAAGATCCAATGGTATATTAAATTGTACACATGGGGTACTTTTTATCCTTGTGTTCACCAAACCCATCTAGTGTGTTTGCTGCCAAAAAGCTCTGTTTTAGTCTCATCTGACCACAGAACCCTGTGTTGTTTGAAGATCCAGTCGTGTCTGACAATTAAATTTGCTGGAATTTGTTTTTGGATGAGCGAGGAGTTTTTTTTTTTAAACCCTCCCAAACAACATGTGGGGATGTAGGGGTTGTTTGATAATTTTTTTTTTAGGCTTTCTGACCCTAAGACTCAACTAATCTCTGCAATTCTCCATCTGTGATCCTTGGAGAGTCTTTGGCCACTCAAACTTTCATACTCGCCGTGCATTAAGACAGTATAGACACACGTCCTTTTCCTGGCAGATTCATAACATCTTTAGTTGGTTATAACTTCTTAATTATTGCCCTGATGGTCAAAATGGGGATTTTCAATTCTTTAGCTATTGTCTTACAGCCACTTTCTAGTTTGTGATGCTCAACAATCTTTTGCTACGCATCAGAACTGTATTCTGTGGTTTTACTCATTGTGATGGATGATTAAGGGGATTTGGCCTTTGTGTTTCCTCATATTTAAACTCCTGTGAAACACGAAGTCATAGCTGGACAGTTTCATGTTCCTAGTCACCCTGGTGTACTAAAAAAGGTAAATATTAATGGGAATATACTTCAGAGATATTTTACTCGTAAAAAATTCTAGGGGTTTCAATAATTGTGGCCAACATGTTTTGGAGAAAAACATTTATTTCATAATGTGATTTCCCCCCACTTTCAATTCTTTTACTTCAATGAAAGGTTAGAATTTTGCACATTTTTTGAATGAAAGATCACAAGGATAATCGATGCAGATTTATTTTTTACAGCCAATTTTGATCATATTTACCAGGGGGTTCAATAATTGTGGAGGGCACTGTATGTCAAGAATAAATCATCATTCACATCTATATATTTAGCAGACACCTTTTGTCTGTGCTTTTATGTCTGTAAGAACATTAGCCCACCAAGTAATGCCCACCATAAAAAAAATATGAAGTATAAGTTAAAGACTTTGTTTTACCTTTTGTATAGTCATCCATGAACAGACTAAATGATGTCATACCTAGGCAAACATTCAAAACATAACATCTCCCTGAAGCATCAGGTTCAAAAACACTTATTTTCTAGATTAAATTTTTTTTTATGGTTCATGAGTTTCAAGTTTCTTTGGAGATTTAAGTTTTGGATCAGTATATTGGTTTCTAGGCTTCAGTAAATAGAAGATTTTCTGAAGAACTAGAGAATAAAAAGCTATTTGTTCTAATTGGAAACTTTATTTTTAACCCTTAAATAGGACATGCATCAAATTATATACACCGTACTTGACAAAATCCTCTGTATTTTAGAATTTTTTTTTCTGTAAACAGTTTTGCCACTTTTTATTTTATCATCTCTTTAGGATGAACTGTTTGTTGTATTACTCATTTTATAAATCACCTCGGATAAAAGAGTCTGCTACATTGTATATGTTGTATATTAATACGCCGTTTCCCACATATGTTGGTCAAAATTGCTTTACCATCTGTTGTCCATATCTAATTACATATAAGCGCTGTTAAATATGTTCATCCTCAGATTTATTAAAAAAGAAAATCGCAAGCTGTCATTTAACATTTATTGTAAACATACCAAAGTTACAGTCCCATTGGAGTGACCAGAGGTTAGTCTCTCTCTCTCTCTCTCTCTCTCTCTCTCTCTCTCTCTCTCTCTCTCTCTCTCTCTCTCTCTCTCTCTCTCTCTCTCTCACACACACACACACGATCTACTCCATCTGTGTTTTGATAATCATTCTGAATACCATCCAGACATAGTCTTTGACAAAAAAAATATATTTTCTCTTCTTTTAGATCAAAATGTTGCTTAAAAAAAAAGAAAAGAAACTTACCCACATTCAAGTGCTGATAAAAAGATAATTTCTGGTTAGTTTTTATTGTTTCATGTTTACATTTTAATTAAAAAAAGTTTTATAAATTTTATAAGTTCAAAAAGCATTTATTTTAATTACAAACATTCTAAATGCATTTACTGTCACTTAGATCAATTAAAAGCTTCCTTGCTCAATAAAAGTATCACGTTATATATATATCTTTTGAAGGTCAGTGTACATGCAATGCAATATACAATGAAGAATATGCATCTAATAATATCCACCATATGCTTTCAAATAAGGGTAAAATAGATTCGCTTGTAGCATCACGTACGAACACATGTTCCTAGATGCATTGAGCGTCTCGATGCAAAATCGAACTAATTAGCAGACAATTCAATAGCAAAAAGTTGTTTTATGCCATGAAAACACACCCAATGTGCTCAGATTAACAGCATTTCAATAATTCTCACCCAAACACGGACGAGGATGAGCTACAAGACGATCAATGTCTAGAACAAACCGCAAATACACAGCACAGAAAAAACAATCAACAACAGCACTTAACCTGGGGGAGTTGTTAATAAATGACAGTCGATGGCGAGATAGAAAAAAGGCTGAAAAATTCATCAAAACCAGCAGTGGCAGGAGAATCCCACAGGCGCTGGTTCTACACCATGTTAAAGCCGTTTCTATCAGAGGTGAGGGATGGGACGTCTTCAGTGAGGATCAGCTTTGCCAGAAGCTCTCTTAGGACCATCTAGTTCGCTCTATCACCAGACGTACGCAGTTCTCCCTTGGAGCCAAAATTGATTACGGGGCCTTAGCTACAGACAGCTTATTGTGCATTGTTCTCCATCACTCTCAACACGATAGTTCTGGGTAACGTCGCTGGATTAGACGCTTGTGTCACTGATGTTTTTCTTCTTGGTTGTTGGTTATTTTGAGGGATGGATGTTTACACTTGGTTACTTCATGTGTTTTTTACCGATCGGATAACCATGGGAATGACTTCCGAGATACACTACTGTTCAAAAGTTATTTTGGAAGCCGTTTTTTAAAGAAGTCTCTCATGCTCGCCAAGGCTTCATTTATTTGATCAGTAATATTATTACAATTTCAAATAACGGCTTTCTTTTTGCATATATTGTAAAATGTCATTTATTCCTGTGATCAAAGCTGGATTTTCACATGATCCTTCAGAAATCATTCAAATATGCTGATTTGCGGCTCAAGAAAAAGTTGTGCAGCTTCACTTTTTGTTTTTGTTTTTTTGAAACCAGGCTTTTTTTTATTTTTTTTTATACTTTGATGAATGGAAAGTTCAATAGAACCGCATTTATTTGAAATATAAATATTTTATCCCATTATAAATGTTGGTTAGACTTTTATTTAAGGTGTCATTGTTACAGTGTAATTACACATTTAATGACTGAGTAATAACAAATAACTACATGCACTTACTGTAGGGTTAGGTTAGGTTAGGTTTTGGTTAGGGCTGCACGATATTGAAGAAAAATTTGATATGCGATAACTCATTAAATAATGCGATACTCGATATGCGATACGATAATGCTTAAAGTGTGTAAAATAAACGTAAATTATCTTTAAAATATATTTAAAATTATATAACCTACATACGTGTTTCACATAATTTTTTTGACAAGAAAACATCCCTAAACTTCTGAAAGTGAACAGCAGTGTTTTACTATAGCAGAAGAAGTGTTATTTTAACATCAGTGTAAACCACAGGGTTTAGGGGTTCAGGTTATCCTACATTAGGGTCATTCAACAACAGAAACTGAATAATCAAATAATCAAATAAACACTTCTTAGTTATCACTGCATGAATTAAATATATACTGATTCTTATTAAAGCTACAAAAGTTATTCAGCCAAGAGCAGTGAGGGATTTTCTCTATGTTTTTTGTCCATGACCCAAATTATTGCAAGCTGTTGCGATATGCATATCGCGATATATACATTTGCTATATTTCGATCATTTTGATATATTGTGCAGCCCTAGTTTTGGTTTAGGGTTAGTTGCATGCAATTATGCATAATTTATAGTTATTACAACAGTAATTACATGCAACGTGTGTAACAAGGACACTGTAAAATAAAGTGTTACCTAAATGTCTTTACTGTCACTTTTTTTCATGAATGCATCATTGCTGAATAAAAGCATCAATGTTTAAAATATTTTTTGAACGGTAGTGTAAATTTGAGACAGATAACAATCTGATCCCTCAGAATGCAAGTGACCAAGAGTAAATAGCCTACCTTTTTTTTTTTTTTTTTTTTTGCCTTTGTAAATGGATTTCCATGTAAATGTTGTATTCCTTGGCCCACGTCCACCTATAGCATTTACAGCTATGGTAAGCAGATTGATGGCCGGGTGTGGGGTTTATTTATCATTGTGCAGGGGTCCTACAGTGCATTTGATTAATGTGTCCTCCATACTATCAGTCTCAGGGATTGATCCCTCAAACAGAAGCACCACGGGCACTGGTTTCCAATCACTCGTGATTTTCAAGACGCTGTTTATGAATCTGTGAAGGCAGAATAACAGCATTGCAGAACACTGACAGTGTAATTATAAAGGCACGAGTTCCCGCAGAACTGGAAATCAGTTACGGAGCCTTAAAATCTCGTTACGGACATAGAAAAATGGTTTGAGAAGACGCCTCTTGTCATAATTAGCGCTGACAGCTCTTGAGCAGATACGGAAGACAAATGTCAAGACGTCATCCTATGTTATTTGATGGAGAGAATGTCATTTACTTACACTTCCAAATGTTCCAAATTTAAATGAGTTCTTACAGAATTAAAGCTGCTGGATGGTTGTAAATAAAATAATAGTGCTATTTGCTGAGGTGAAACATGTTTCCATGATGCCAGAGGGTTGCTATGCAGTTGCTAAGGTGACCTGGGTTGCTAGCAGGGGCATCATGCTACTAACTATTGTGAGAGGGAACCAGCGTCACTTTGTGGCTTATGCAAGATGCCAACTGTAAAAACATAACCTCTTGACTTCGGGCATTAAATAATCACCTATAGCAACCAAAAAATGCCATGGCTATTCAAGCAAGCATGTGACCCCTCACCATACATATACAGTATACATAATGTAACAGGAGTATTAATGAGGGCAATATCACATGAGTGCTGATTTTGTCCTGAATAGCACCAAGTGCAAATGTGATCGTGATTTTATAAAACTGTTCAATAAATAAGAAGGTAATATTTGATATATTTTAGACACAATATTGTCTGCTTTTGCTCAATTTTGCCAACGAAAATATTACCTATAAAGCCATAGCAGAACTTTTGTGCGTCTCCGCCAACGATTCAATGGCCTATAAATAAAGAGAGCCATTTACTACATTCCTGAATGAATCAGCCGTTTGAACGAATCGAATGAATCAAACAAATGAATGATTCAATTACTTACTCATTTAGACATTTACCGCCACCTACTGGCCGTTTTAGTTTCTTATTCTTTCTTATAGAGTGTCATTTCATTAAAAAACTAAATTATATTAATAAAAACCCATTAATAGGTCACCCAAAAAAAAAAACCCCAAAAAAATTCTATCATCATTAACTCACCCTTATGGCCCTTGAAGCCTAAAAGTTGATGTGTAATAAATTCTATGTTGAATCAAATAAATAAATAAATACAATAATATATTTTTGTTTTCTAAAGCTATTTTTTGTAATGTCTATTTGATGCTTTTCTCATTTAACACATTAATGACTTTAAATTATATTTTGGGGGTAATTCTACAATTAATGTGTGGTTAATTAAATTAAATTTTAATCGCTAATTGTTAATCCCCTTTATATACTCTTAAAGATTAGAAAAAAAAAAAAACAGCACAATTTAAGGAATAACTCATGCATAACTTATACTGGCTCACAGCCAGTATAAGCAAAAATAATAGTGATGTTGAGCAAGTGACACTAATAAGCATGAGAAGCTGTGCATTACAGCAATTACTAGGCTATGCTTAAAGCGTGTTTTTAGGTAAATCAACACAACACAGAAAAAGCATGATGTTTAGAAGAAAACAGTAAAGTGATTATTCCCCTTTTACATAACTAGGCTATTTATGAGGTCTTTGACCTGCAGGTAATGTTCCAGCATTCACTTAGGTAAAACATTGATTCATTGATGCGACTATGACTTAAGGGGCGCAGAAGCGGCTGTCTGGTGACAGTCAATCAATGATATGCCTCGGCTCTCATAAAGAATCGCGCTGCCAGGATATGCACGCCAGCACTTCCTCAGGAAACTCATTATAAAACGTGAAACGTGAAAAGAAAGAAAGCTCTGTGGTGATCTATGCCGAACAGAGAATACATTTTGTTGTCTGCTGTGAAAACAAATGATGGGATCCTAAATGGAAGTTTTGCTTAAGATTGCTAACACGTTTCGAGAAAAGTGACTTTTTAATGCTTCAGTCCAGTCATAAAGCTATCATCGGGAAGGACTTTGTTTACTTGATCCTTTTTACTGATTAACATTTTATTTTGCCCGCTTAAGTTCACTTCATATGTTGGTCAAGGCTTTGTGCACCACATGCACTTTTAAAAATAAAGGCTCTTTATTTGCATCGATGGTTCGATGTGATAAAGAACCTTTTAACACCCACAGAAACTTTCCATTACACAAAATGCTCTTTATAGTGGAAAAAGGTTCTTTAGATCATTACAATGTTAATTTACACTAAGAATAACGGTTCTTTAAGGAACCAGAAATGGTTCTTCTATGCTGAGAAAAACCCCATTTGGAACCTTTATTTTTTGTGTAAATTTAGTTTATTGGGACCATCTTCAAACTTCTCAGTCTTAGAATTAAACAGGCTTTCAGATACTATATCTTTAAGACAATATATAGGGTAACACTTTACAATAAGGTTCCATTTGTGATCTTTAGTTAATCAATTAAATTCTAAAGCACAATGTAACAATGTAAAAAAAACTAAATAATTTTTAATATTTTTTTTTTATACATTTTTTATGATGTAAGATCACATATGTCCAGTCTCTAGCTGTGACTTCAAGGTTATTTTGTCTTTTGTTTTCTCCAGCTGAAGTGCTGAGTTTTTCACTGTGGAGGTAATGGGGCATTTGCTTGGGAAATGCGAAGACAGTGAAATGGAAAAGCCGGTGAAAAGGCACAAAAATAAATAAGAGCAAAAGTAGACAATGAATGACAAGTATTGTGTTTTCTCGTGCTATTATGCCCTTATTTACAATCCAGTGAGCATTTCTTTAGTTGAGAGATTTTTGAGATTAACTGGAACAAATATGCTTACTAGGTCTAACTAACTCACATATGTGCATGAATTATTTTATTTAGTGAATATACACAGTCTAGTCCTTTCCTAAATGCTGTTAATTGTATGAATTTTGAGACAAGAAGTCAATGAGAAGGATATTGATAACACTTGTGCCACAAACTCAGTCATACGTCAGTATAATCTAAAGTGATTCGTTTATTGCTTCAGCGCTGAATAACACCGATAAAGTTTGGGCTTGACTGCTGAAATGTCTCTTTTGTCTATCAGTGTAGGTTTCAGTGATATTCTCTCTCTGTCTATCTCCCTCCTCCACCATCTTTAGACACAGTGAGACATTAGTATTCCAGTGTGCGCTCCTCGCAGCAGTAGCCGGTGCCAGCCACTTAATTTGTCATTTATTGCTCTACGACAACTGAAGTAATTGAACCTTTTGCCCACGGAACGTCACTGGGAACCTGGTGGCCATTTCTCCCGGCCAGCCTCACGGTGGCCACATTTCAGGGACCTTGGGTGGAAAATGGAGGGCAGGGATCTCATTTATAGAAAAGCCGAGATGGTTAGCAGGAATCCTCACCTCTCACCCTCCACTGGACTTACCCGAGCACCTCAGATGCTAGCGGCGCTCATAGAAACAGACAGGGATGGAGGAAGGTTATGACACTTAAGCTTGCTTAAAGACAAGGTGATATGTTCCTAATGAAATTCTGAAGCGCTGCATACTGCATTTCATATGGGTTAATCTCACAATAACCTGCCAGGTCATAGTTTAATGCAAAATCAAAAGAATAAGTAGGAAATTAAATAATAAAAAAGCAATTTTCTTGACATTTAGCAATAATAATTATAATGTTACTTATGTTAGAATTAAACATGATTACAAATACGCAAGAAAAAAAACCCAATATATTTATTCGGATTAAATTTAAATAAATAAATATTAATAATAATTTTATATGTAATGATTTTTAATCGTAATTGTCCAATACATTAATGAATAAATTATAAATGTAAAAAATTAAATACACACACAAATATATATATATATATATATATGTGTGTGTGTGTGTGTGTGTGTGTGTGTGTGTGTGTGTGTGTGTGTGTGTGTGTGTAAGTGTTTATTTTATGTTTTTTTTATATATTTTAATCTTTTTTAAATATTTTTATATTTATAATTTATTATATATATAAATACATTTTAATATATATAATTTTTACATTTAATTATTTAATTTATAATTTATTCATTTATATATATATATATATACATAATTTAATATAACATACTATTATTTATTTATTTATTTATTATTATTTAGACGTAAAACATATATAATATGTAATGTGTAAAAAATGTCTGACCGACTATAATAAGAAAGAGAAGGGGATGTTAACAATCACAGTAGATATTTTTGAAAGTTCATTCAGCACATTGTTAATACAATTTTAAGTTGAGCACACTGCATTTTGGGACAGTTTTCCACACAAAGTGCTTTGGTTGTATACTGTGCATTCTGGCAAATGCAGGTTATACAAATATTGTGAACTGAAAAAAAAAAATGCAAACTGTATTTTGCATAACATTTGCATAATGTGCACATGCTGCAAAAATAGCTCAAGTACTGTAGTTATATGCTATTCTACACCTAGCCGGGGGTATAGAGCGTGCTTCATTCGGTTAGGCTTCAGCACTAGTGGTAAAACCATCTTTCAAAGCCGTGAAGGTAATTTACGTAAGCTGATGTAATGGACTGAAAACCTATATGTATGTAGGTGACTGTGACTTCAGAAGATGATCCCTTTAAAGGGTTCAAAAGCTCTGTGGAGCTCATATGTTTTGTTACTG
>NC_138737.1:4157759-4213573 GCF_965113295.1 Leuciscus leuciscus
ACACTTGCCAAAACTCCCGTTATGTAATCGATGATGCTCTTACACTGCACAACGAAGCTCTTACCGTATTTACATCGTTTTTATTGTTATTTATGGTGAAAGCATTCGTGAGAGTGCAGAAATTGCGTTGCAATGATGAGATCACTGCATTCACGCGATCAACAGACTGTCTGTCATCTGCTCAATGCTCATCACTGCAACCTTTCATGTGATGGGCATCAATCTAAATCTAATGCTATAGTCAACACTTTTCACGATTCGTTAATCTTGACAGTTGTAATAGTAAAAACTTAGTAAAAGTATTCGAGAGGGTTCCACATGTAATACTATATATTTCATATGCAACCATGACAGCCAATCACAGCAGGTGGGTGTTTACACTGAAGTCTCACAGCAGACATGCCCCTTCAAACAGAGCTTTCTAAAATCAAGATAGAAAATAGCCAATTATTTCTAAATTGTGAAAAAATTTGGATCTAAAAATCATATTAACATTATGGGCCCTATTTTAACGATCTGAAACGCAAGTGTCAAGCGCAAAGCGCAAGTAACTTTGTGGGCGGGTCTCGGCGCTGTTGCTATTTTCCCGGCGGGATAAATGCCTCTTGCGCCCGGCGCAAATCTAAAAGGGGTTGGTCTGAAGTAGCTTCATTATTCATAGGTGTGGTTTGGGCGTAACGTGAAATAAACCAATCAGAGCGACATCTCACATTCCCTTTAAGAGCAGGTGCGCTTGTTCTAAAGCGGATTCCTATTATAACGGCGGATTTGCCAGGCGCGCGCCAGGAGCGGTTCACAGCCGAGGAGACCGACGTTCTCGTCAGGGACATTGGGGATGGAGAAACCCAACCAAATTAACTTCGGTTATACAGGCTTATGATAATTTGGGTAAATGTGTAAGCTAAATGTATGCCTTTATAATAAATTGTCTGTCTATCTATCTATCTATCTATCTATCTATCTATCTATCTATCTATCTATCTATCTATCTATCTATCTATCTATCTATCTATCTATCTATCTATCTATCTATCTATCGTAATAATGTATGATTTGCAAAAATGAAAACTGCTGCTTCTGTGTAGATGAGAGAATCAAAGTGCACGTTGTGCACACGCTACATTGATTATGGCCAAGCATGCGCCCTTAAAATAGCATATGAATAACATGCGCAACGCGCCACTGACTTTAAACTATTTTTTCCTGGTTAGTGGCGCAATTGTTTTATAAACCTGCAAAATAGCATGAAGGAACGTTTGCGCCGGAACACACCTCCTCTTTGCGCTGAACCGCCCCCGGGAGCGCAAGTGTATTTCCTAACTTACCGACGTGCGTCTGTGGAGGGAAAAGTCCGCTTTGCGCGGGTGCAAAATAGGAATGATACATGCGTCGATGTACAAAGTCAATTGCGCTGGGTGCAAGATAGGGCCCTATAAGTGCACATCAGGAAACATTATAAAACAATTTAAAAAATCCAGTTCATGACCCCTTTAAGTCATTTTGCCTCTCAGGTAAATGTATTATGATTTAAGAATGAGTAGATTTTTTTTTATGGAAAGCAAGATATACATACTAAGCAAGAAAAACATTTTCGCTGTGCACAAACGTGGCGTTCTGTTCCTGAAGTTGACAGAATGTAGGCATTCAATGCACTTTAAGTAGCTTTGGATAAATGTGTCTGTCAAATGAATAAATGCAAATGTACAAGAGTACTGATAAAAAGGATTTCACCTCAACCTCGAGACATCCCATCAGAATGACACGCAGAGGCCTGACCCTTACAACACAACAACAATCATTCAATGCACAATTTGAGAAGACAAATGGAAATCCTCTGCAGACATGATCAGGGTTATGTGGATTAAAGGATTTTGACATGCTCTCATGTCTGTGGTGATGTGGGCCTTTCCTCTGTCCTTTAGAAGAAAGAAAGAAAGAAAGAAAAGAATAAATCAAACAAATATTTGAATCTGTATGACGTAAATATGTTCTGTATGGCTTTTAAGCATTATTTTATTTTATTAATACAAATACTTTCTGATATCTGACTCTTAAGTCGGATTGAATGAGCCATTCATTGTAGTAAAATCACTTTAACACATGGCCTCGAGCAACTGAATGCTTTAATAATTACATAACGAAAGATATTTGAATGGTGGTGTATGTGTACATATAGATTATTCCAGATTTTATGAATGCTATTTTATAGCTGACACATTAATGAAAGTTAATATAAAGTGCTAACGTAAAGAAACAAGAAAGAAAGAAATAAGGACCAGACAGCAGCACAAAGCTGAGCTCTATTTCACATCCGTGCTCTCCGGGCCAATCCAATAACCCGACAGGACACGAGGGCTCGGTCCAGTGTGTGACATGTTTACGGTGGGCCGGTGTGTGATGGGCGCTGGTCCGGCGCGCTGCTGTTACAGTGCAGAGCTGCTCTACACTGTCGCCAGCAACGCTCTGCAAAATTCAAGTGCTGATTCACTGGGCCTGACCTTCACAGTGACTGGGCCAAAGCCAGTGTCTGTGTCCCATGATTAATGAGAGAGGCCGAGTCCAGACAGAATGAAGGCGGAGGACGAGGAAGAGTTTACGTGTGTGGTGAGAGAGAGAGAGAGAGAGAGAGAGAGAGAGAGAGAGAGAGAGAGAGAGAGAGAGAGAGAGAGAGAGAGAGAGAGAGAGACAAAGCAAAACAGAGAGTTATAACTCAACTGCTCTCTCCTGGTGAGGTTTCTAAATTACTAGTACACACAGACAGGTAGTCAATTCTCAAATCAGACCATGGATCTCAGTAACAGCGCACTGCTTTCATTAGGGTCCAATATCAGCGCCGGCCCTTAAATCTTGTCTTCATATTTTTTTCACCCATATTTGCACTTCTCTCATTTGATGAGACTTCAACTCCTTATACTGAAACACTCAGAACATCACAAACAGCCTCATATGAAATAAAATTCTATGGAGCCTTTTCGTTTTTTCGCAAATATTTGTTCCCCCGAGATATTTGCGTTTGGTTTGATTTTGATTTTTTTTTCTCCCATCTAAATTTTTTTCCCCATCACGATGTGGAAAATCTTTTCTATTAAAGGGTCATGCAATGCTAAACGGGCATTTTAATTATGCTTTTATTTTTGTATTTTCTGTTTTCATTTAAATTTTAGTTAAAGTTTTAGTAATTTTGTTGTGTTTTGTCATTTAGTTCATTATTAAGTGTTTTATATTTCATTTTATTTCAGTCATGAATTTAAAATTTTTGTGATTTTCATTTTGTTTGCTATCTATAATGCATTTGCTGGAACATTTGATGCTTGTAATGCAAAACAGAGGGTTTCATTACCCTTCAAAGTCATAAAGTTACAAACTTCCTAAAAATAGTCTGATTTATGGAAAGCATTGCAGGCAAATATATGAACAGGCAATCATCTGAGAAAAACATCCATTTTGATGCCACAAAGACTCATGTTTCCAATACACAGTACAGTACCTGTTAATCGTGCCACAAGGGAATTATCGGATTGCTTGGATTTAGCGTAGGTACTCCGGGCTATTCAATTAAGTTCAGTTAGTTAGATTAATTTCACACATTTTTTCATAGCTTTTGAGCCTCAGCGGACCCTATCCCTTCATAATTTATTAAACAAACACTGGAACATTTGTTCTTCCATTTCTAATGAGGAATATGAGCCAATTAATTTTTTCTCTCCTGGCAAAATACTTCATAAGTTCCTGTTGCTTTTCTCGTTTATGCCTTCATTCGGCCACTCAGAGGGAAAACCGGTGCGCGACAGATGTGCAGCGCTCCAAATCACAGCCCGGATTGCAGTTTCCCCAAGATAACGAGACGTGATACTGTGAGATCTACAGTGGTAAAGGGTAAAAAAGAGCCGCACATCTAGCAAGTTTTCTTGTATTATAACTTTACACATTTAATTCTATTTTTATTTTATGAGCTTTTTTTTCTTAAACTGCTATTTAATATTTTTATGTGGTTATTGCCATGAAAAAGATTCAACTCAGCTGTCAAAACTTTCAATTTACAGTATTAAAGGGGGACTTCACAGTTGGCATAATAAAACTTATATACAGTATACAGTAGAAATGCATTAAAAAAAAAAATCAGGTGCTACCTGACTAGAAAACAAAATAAATAAGGCTGTTGTCTTCCCTTTTGCCAAATTGGTAGGAAAACTTCAACACTCATAATGCACTGGGCATGTTACCATTCAAGGGTTCTCCCACCAGTCTGCTGTGAATACGCTTACCAGAGTAAAATACCGCCTTGCTTTAGTAGGAAATACCTCTTAGCAAACTTTTATTCATAATGGTGTCATAATGGAGTGAGTTATTTTCGGTTTGGATCCAGTGTGTCGTATTGCAGTGGCTAAAGACTGCAAAGAACCGTAAATATGGAGAGAATGCTGTGACGGAAAATCTGAAAAACCTCTGTGTCTGTCGTCAACATTTCAAACTGGATGACCACAGTGTTTCAAGCCAGACGGAGGGGAAAAACTGAAAGAAACTGACGTTTTCATGAAATTCCTGGAGCTGTCAAACTTTTGCCGACAAATAAACATGGATTTGTCAGTCCAGGTAACATGGAGAAACGAGTAAACATTGTTCATTTACATACAATACTGACATTGAAAGAATATAAAGCACGTTGAAAATCAGCAAAGTTACACTTTAATGCTGCCTTCATGTCCAACTGGGAATGTGTTACTTGACAGTTTGGATGTTTGGCAATCTCATACTTATTTCCAGCACTAGTGTAATCTTCGTTGGAAAAGCTTTGTGTCCATCAGCATAACATCTGATCAATGGTGCAACTTATTCTTTCCTTTTAGACAGAAAAGTTACGCGACTGACCACAATTCATTTTGTTTTTCTGTCCGTAAATGACACATCTGCACACTTGCTTCGCTGCCACTTTCCCTCCATTCCTGCGACTGCTGGGTTGACACGGATAATAAAGATGAGTTTTCCAATAATTCAGAGGGGGACTTGAATGACAGCTGCTACAGGACACAATGCCAGGAAATATGGGGTGGCAACTGCAGCTCAAGGTCCCCCCTTGTTTTTTGGAGGGAAAGTCAATGGCGAAGCAACTTAACCGAGCAGACTTGAGCCCCACCTGAGGGTTTTCTGATTAAAGCGGCCACCTGTCTCCCAATGATCAAATCAATCCAGCCCGCCGAGAGCCCCCGTGCCTAAATCGAAAGTTCTCTCGTTGCCATCAATCAGCAATGGGGTATCTGACAGCCCTTTGAGTGGCATCTGGTGTCTGTGCACATTTTTATGAGCATCAAGGCCATTATTTGCCTGTTCTCGGGTCCTTGCCTGCACTCGGCTCACCTTGGGCTCTGCTAATTTGGCATTGCAGAGCAACGTTGACATCAATCACTTGAGAACAACCAATTAGCCTCTTAGCCTTGGTTCTCCCTTGCTCCCATTACGTCTTGGTGGAGAAGCGCCGTGCCAATCAGCAACAACAGATTTCAATCAAATGTGCTCAAGAGTTACTCGAACAAGCTTTAGGAATACATTGACTCAAAAATCTGCCCCCTACCTGCACGAGTGAATTTGACTACAGCCATACAGTTGTTCAAAATTGGGTTCACCTGCATCACATGATTTCATAAGCATCTACACGTTTATCATCAGGGTCGTGCACCAGTTTTTGGGGGCTCCAGTCACAGTCCTGGCTCACCTTTTTCCAAGACGAGATAAAAGAAAGTATTTAGTAATTTGATCTTTTTGAGTAAGATAAGTATCATTTGTTCAAATCTGCTCAAATGTCTTCCGCCCTCCTTTTGAAACACAAAATGAGTTATCAAAATGGTTTGATAAAATAAAATAAATAAAAAATAGGTAAAAACAAAAACAAAAAACAAAACAAAAAAAAACTAAATAATAAATAAAATAGTAAAATAAAAATAAAAATAAAAATTGGGTTTTTGGAAAGTTTCAGCATAAATCCTTATTTTCTGATGTGTTAAGACGCAACAAACTAAGAAACTTTTTTAAAATATTTTTTTTACATATTTATATACATTCTTAGCATTAAAGTAATAAAGGGACCATTAATGATTTAGAAATAATTGTCGCTATGTGAAAAAAGAAAATGGAAATTACGTTTTGATAACTAATTTTGTGTTGCAAAGCGTTTCAAATAAAATGAGGATGGTAAATGATGTAAATTTTCAGATAACATGATCTGTGGAAGGTCATTGTCAGTATTATGTTGTGTCTTGTGCTCATTTCTGTGTGTTGGTTTCATGTGCTTCAGTTCAGTCTTGATCACCTGCTAGTAAGTCTCCTTGGTTACTGATTGTGTTCAGATGTCCTTAAGTTCCCTGTGTATTTATACCCCGTTTCTTTCAGTTCATTGTCGGTTCTCGTCTATATGCGAGTAGTTTGTGTGATCGTTCTCGCTGCCGTCCTCTATGTATTATCTTCGTGTTTATTAAAGAAAGTTAGCATTTAATCTTCCTCGTCTTCATTCTGAGAACTACCACATCAGTTGTGACATATGATTGGACTGACATATTTCTTCTTGAGCAAAGAATTCAAAATTCTGAGTGTGGGATTTTGTCGATCCCTGTTGATTTACTCAAGACAATTAAATTACCCGTTTATCGCCCCATAATTTATGCTGTCACTTTAATGTTTACACAGTTGGATGACTGTCTATCATTGTCTAACAAATCTTTATCTCGGGAGCTCTCGCGGGTATTCTGAGGTTCCTGCCAAATATCAACAAAACCCCACTGAAGCTCACTGCTAAAATTATTATTTGATCAAATGCATGTAAACGGTGCGAATTCAGTATAGACACGTCAAACCATGTGTATCGAGCTGTTTTCGGCAGGACATAGCAGCTCAGATCATAACACTGTTTGATGTCTTGATCAGAAGCAGTTCTCTTTAAGACATCCCTGCAGTCACACAAACATTTCTTTGAATTTCTGGTATCAGATTGACACTGACATGATCATAAATGTCTGAAAGGGATAGTTTCACCCCAAAAATGAAAATTCTGTCATCATTTACTCACCGTCATGTTGTTCCAGACATATGCATTTTTTATGGATCACAAAACATGATATTTTGAAGAACTTTGGGGTCTAAACAACATTACCTTTCATTGTTCATCTTTCAAAAGTTATTTATTCAGTTCCACAGAAGAAAGTGAGTCATACAGGGTGAGCAAATGATGACAGAATTTTCATTTCTGGGTGAACTTTTACAATATGATTACAGTTCACTTCTCATTTCAAATGCAAAGACGATAGCCAATCATAACAGAGCTAATTTACACATACAAGTCTGTTCCTAAAGGGATAGTTCAGCCCAAAAAGAAATTTGTCATAAATTAGTGTTACATATTTCCCCCCCATTGTTTTTTTGTTTTAGGCATAGTTTTTCTATTGATGAAAAAATTACTTTTTCATTACATTTCATCATGTCAGTTTTACTCTGACAAAAATGTCATCTATAAAATTAGTCTACAAAAATAAAATTTTAGTTGAGAAAAAAAAGTAAAAACACTAAAAACTAAAACTATTAAAATATGTCTGTTAATTGAAATAAAGCTGAAATAAAATAAAATATAAATATTAGTTTAACAACTTAAACTACATGAAAATTAGAAATGTTGCCATGGCAATAAACTGAAATAAATGTAAGTTAAAAAACTAAAATTATTAACTGTAAAAAAATAAATAAATAAAAAATGAATTAAATGAAAAAAGCACATAGCACAAAAAAAATGTAAGCTAAAATTAACAAAAAATAAGCTAAAATTAAAAAATAAAAGCTAATAAAAAATATTAATAAAACGTAAATAACTAAAATAACACTGATAAAAAAAAAATTGTGAATGTCCAAAATAACATATGAGTACACGATTGAAATTTAATGCTGTGTATTCTTCATGCTTTAATTATTCTTTATTTAGACATCTTTCAGTGCATTGTTATGGAGCCACCACTATACATTATAAGTACATCTGTAAGTTCCTTAGACAAATTCTTGAATGCATAATTGCTTAAAGGAACACTCCACTTTTTTGGGGAAATAGGCTCATTTCCCAACTCCCCTAGAGTTTTACGGTTTTTGAATCCATTCAGCCGATCTCCGGGTCTGGCGGTACCACTTTTAGCATAGCTTAGCATAGATCATTGAATCTGATTAGGCTGTTAGCATCTCTCTCTCAAAACAATGACCAAAGAGTTTCGATATTTTTTCCTATTTAAAACTTGACTCTTCTGTAGTTGCATCATGTACTAAGACCGACAGAAAATGAAAAGATGCTAACGGATTAATCAGATTCAATGATCTATGCTAAGCTATATGCTAAAAGTGCTTCTATTCACAAATAGAAAATTGTGTCTATTTCCAAAAAAAGTGGAGCGTTCCATTAAATGAATTCAAGATATAAAAGTATAAAAGTAGGCACCTTCGAGAAATTTGGGACTTGACATTGCCCTTTTCATCACCAATATCCACAGAGATCACAGGGATGAGTCAGGCACGTCTCAGTGGACTAAAGCACAGCGGTGGACGTCGGCTGCATGTGAACACACCTGCCAATGGACAGGCACTTACCGCTCACTCTCACTATGATCAGACTAAATGTTGGTGAAAATGCAGTCCACAACCCCTTTATTGACTAGAGACCATGAGGCTCTTGACAATGATTAGGACAGTAGAAGAGAGGAGACTGAGCTTCGGAATATCAAAAACGCACGCCTCTCGAGAGTCCAGGAATAAAAGATGTGGAATCACAGCCCGGGGTGCCACCTCAGGAACTGTGATTTCCAGCCGGCCAGCTAATGACCTTCCACAAAGAGAAACCCTCCTGTGCTGTTCTTTGGGATGATGGCTTTCAATCTCCCATCTCAGAAAACCACCGCGAAGACAACCGCCGCGCCTCAACAGGTCCCGATAAGACAACCATTGGAGAGGAGTGGGGAAAAAAGATGGATGGACGAGGTGGAACAAGTATACGACTCAAATCAGCTCCCTCTGCTGATGGCCTTGGATCATAATAGACTTTTGGGAGGTTTGACGCGGCACCTAATGCGACTGCCGGTTATTTATAGCTTTCAGAGCTGTGCCTCTGCAAGAAATATTAGAGTTCGCTACGATTTATCAGGGGCCTCATTAGACATCGGACCAGCAGAGGCAAACAGCACAGATGACATTAGCTGAGGCTTTGAGTTCAAAGTAACTACGTTTACATGCATCCAAAAAATCCATTAATAATAGGATTGATGGCTCAATCAGATTTACACGGCATCATGTAAACACCTCAATCGATCCGATCTAGCGCAATCTGAATGAAATTATTTGATCAGATTGAAAGGGGTGGTTACAATCAGGAAACAAATAAGCATGCAAAACATTCTCAATTGAATCCAAAAATACATAAATGTCAACTTTCTTTTCAGATATGTCATCAAGGCAAACACACAAAATAATTAAATACTCACAGTGCACCAAAACTGTTCATGTCTGGTTTCTATAAAACTGCTGATATTTCACAAAATGCAAATAGTTCAATTTAAAAATGACAAAAAATGTGTGCATGTAAACATACCTAATGGGTTTTTTTTCATCGAAAGAGAGATTTCAGAGGCTTATTTTCTGCAAAGTTTGAATTAGGCAGATCTACAAAGAGCCGGTTCCTTGAAAGACTGTCATTGTTTGCCGACTACTTGAAAGCAACACTCCAAGTTTGCAGTTATGCAGATGTTTGCTCCACTGGCTGGTTAAAACTGCAGCAGAGTTACTATCTTTTCACAAGCAAAGAGAATATTGAGCCCTCGGGTCCCCTTTTCCGTAAATTGGAATATCTAGCAGGAAGGAATATCTTGAAAACGGTTCTCTAGGCAAACAATGAAAAGCACAGCGCCTCGTGAGACACCCCGGAACATGGCGGATCTGGGACTCGATTCCATAAAGTAAGCCTCTGTGCGCCAACGATAAGCAAAAGTGAGGGGAAATGGTGTATTTTAAAACAATCATAAAACACCAGAGGTTTCATGGGTCTCTTCGCGAGGCTCCGCGGCTGTTATTGCGCGTGTGTGTCTGTATATATGCCAAGGGAAGGGCAGGCGGTGTATAAGCGAGTTTGAAAATGAAACAGTCACTGCTGCAGAACTGGAATTTGAAACGCCACATTAAAAGATGTCAGACACATATGTTTCCATTCTTCTGGCCTTATAGAAGGACTTGTGTTCGATATTCAATTTAGACTATGGTGGTAGCTTCCCTTACTCTCACATTCACTCTCTTCTCTTATCCAGTAATTATGCTGCAGTGGTCTAAGAATCCTATAGAAAACAACCCACAGTTTAGTAGACTCTAAAAAACATAAATACTAGAAAGGAGGTCTATAATAGAAGACGCTTACAATTCATCCTAATGGCAGTAGACAATCTGAACTTTGCAATCTTAGCCGATGGGCACTCAGTTCAGTTATGGATTCTGTTTCTGTCACCTAAGCCGTAAATGCCATGTGACTAATTGCTCTGTAGCTGCAGGAAAATGATGTCATGACAACACTGATTGGCTGATAGTATCACAACACACACAGGCCCAAACTATTTACTAATGACTATCCAAAGCTGTGATGTCAAAGACAGCAGACGTGGGAAAAATATCAAAAGCTCAAATCACGCTGGTATAATATCCACTATAATACAACACTTTATTTCGATGGTCCACTTTAGACATTCTATAAGTAACTTTGCAACTACATGTCAACTAGCAGTCATTAGAGTATTAGTAGACTGTCTGCTTAAAATCTACGAATACTAGGGGTGGTGGTGGCGCAATGGATAAGACACATGCCTTTGGTGTGAGAGACCCGGGTTCGAATCCACTGTGAGACACCAATGTGTCCCTGAGCAAGACACTTAACCCCTAGTTGCTCCAGAGGCGTGCGACCTCTGACATATATAGCAATTGTAAGTCGCTTTGTATAAAAGCGTCAGCTAAATGAATAAATGTAAATGTAAATGTACTTTATTCTGAATAAGTCAGCTTATTCTACCAACCCTAACCTTCAGTCTACTAACAGTCTACTGAAGGCTACTAATACTCTAAAGGCCAGGACAAACCAAGTCGACGGTCAGCCGTCGGGCAATGTTGGGCCATTTTTGAGCGTCGGTCGGCTTCGTTTTTTCTGTTTTCCGCACCGTTGGCTCTAGTCGGATGCTGTCGGGAGTTTTTGGGCCGATTTAGCATGATTAACTGGCGTCGGGCCGTCAGTGAGAAAGAGAGAACTTTGATTGGCTTTCAGCTTAGAATGGCTGTGCACGAGAATAAAACGAAAATGATGAAAGAAGTCAAGACGGTACAGACAGAAGGCTGTTATAATTTTACATCATCTTACCTGAGCATTCAAATGCACGAATATTTTCATAATAACATGAGCCGCCTGGAATAAAGAAAGTGATCAGTGTGATTGATATTAAAAATGGTAAGCAAGCGCTGCTTTGTTTACGGTTTGTATCTGGAGTCCTAGTTTAAGTTTACCTTTTTGAATGATGAAAATAGGCTATTGATACCAGCTGATATAGACAGATGTTTACTTACACGCAGGCGCATAACGCACATGCAACTGGTTGACAGTCGCCTTTAGTCCTTTTCGTGTGTTCAAGCACAGCTTTTTGGCCGACACGCATCCGGCAAGAGGCGACAAAACAGTCAGCTTTCGTCACACTGGGCTTGGTGTGTCCCAGGCTTAATGAGAGTTAGTTGACCTGTAGTTTCTAAGTTATATAGTTAGTAAAATGTCTAAAGTGGACCATCAAAATAAAGTGTAAACAATATTTATTTAAAGGTGCTCTAAGTGATGCGACGCGTTTTTTAGGCCCAAACATTTTTTGTCACATACAGCAAACATCTCCTCACTATCCGCTAGCTGCCTGTCCCCCGAACACACTGTAAAAAAACGCGGTCTCCGTAGACACCACAGGCTCCACAAACGGCAACAAAAACAAACTGGGCTCACCCGCACCACGAAACACAACAAACAGTGCTCCAGCCAATGACCGACAAGAAGCATTGGAGGGTGGGGTTTGGGGGGTTAGTGCGCGTGGACATGAAGGGGGTGTGTGGAGGAGAGAGAAGCATGAAGAGGGAAGTTTGAATTATGGCCGACACACGACCAAAGAGACAACGTTTTGATGAACAAATTGCAAAGAAGAGGGACAAGGATAAGGAACGCGCGAAGTCCCGAATTTACATCGGAAAAACCTTCGAAAGGTGGCGAGAACTCCGCCGGCAGAAGGGCTTCCAATCCGACATAGTTGCTCTGTTTTTGCAGAACAGGTAAATCCATTTTTCTTTATAAACTGACGTTCATGTTCGCCAAACCAACACAAGGATGTAATTAGCTAGAACTATGCAGTCAGCGTTAACTTTGGTGAATACAACATATATGTTTCAGCTAGCGATCAATCTCTATTGTAAATGGTCAAGCAAATTCACAGTAGGGCGACAATTTGTGTGAATGACTGTTTTCACCCACGGTTTGTTATGAATTTGAATGTTCATTTATAGGCTATTGACAACTTTGACTAAATTTGTTTACGCCGCCGCCATTGTTTATACTCACTGGGAAACGCAAAGCTAACGTTATCTTGCTATTATTGCGTCCTTTTATGGGAGCTATAGTTATAGTTATAACCTCAGGTGGCGAAACAATATTAAGATAATGTTTCTCTTTTTCTGCATTCTGTTCTGCAATATATAAAAGCATTTATCTAACTTGGCGACATTACACATTGAATGAAGTATCAGTAAAACTTAACTTTGTTTGTAGTGACTATTTTGACTTTCCTTTATGCCGGAAGGGAGGGGAGGAGGGAGGAGACGGGATGAGGAGGAGGGAGGGTCTAGCTAGCCTCCGTTTTGTTTGACAATAATTCGAATGTCAACAAGAAGTTACGACTCCCGGGATCGCTTAGAGCACCTTTAATATAATGAACAATAAATAAATAAAATAATATTTTGCTTTATCACATAAAAAAAAAAAAAAAAAAAAAATATATATATATATATATATATATATTTATTATAATATAGTGAATATACGATTTATACAGTATATTGCTTGCAAAAATATTCACTTTATCACAATAAACAGCTACTTTTAAATAGCCATCAATGGAAAAATATGTGTTTTGGGAGAACAGTGTAGTTATAGCATCTACCAGCAGGGGAAAAAACATCAGCACACATCTCAGGTTGCCATTGTCACAATGCTTTTGACTGTGACGACAAATCTAAAAATATTTCACAAAATGTCAATAGTTTTAAATTGCCACTAAAGTAAATCAGTGCATTTTGCGGTAGAATATGGTATAATATTGTATATCATAAAACTGTTATGCATTGCTCCAACGTATAAAAAGCTGTAGTGCTTGCGGGGACCAGGCTAGAGTACTGTATCACTTCTATCCTGTTAAATAAAGGTAAAAAGTTACTTAATTAATAAAATATAGATTTTGAGTTTTCATTTTAAAATGTAAACTATATTATAAAATATAAAAATGTTCGAAAAGAAATGAATAAATAAAATATACTGCACTCCGATATGCTTAAAGTAATGTAAATGCAAACCAAAGGGAAGGTGTAAACATTTATGCTTCAATCAAAGTTGTATTGAAAAGGGGCTGTTATTCCTTCATCACTCCTGATGTGCCTAATAGTGACAGGATGTTGCGCATTGACTCGGTCTTGACCCTGACTACACTGTCACTACTCTGACTAGTGGACAAATCTGACATGACAGGCGTGCAATGTGATCCGAGTGTCAAGTAAACTGCTTCGGACAGAGATGTCCACCTATGTCGTAATTAGGACTGGCAGTTTGAACTGTCACGGTTTCCGGCATAAATATACCCTCAGCCGAGCGGCGTATACAATGCAGGTTTGAAAGCATTGATCATTTAATCAAAGTGAACGACAATTGGCCCTTTCTCCGCTCAGCGTGAAAGCTCATTGTTAAATCTTTGATGTGATAGACGCATGCGGCGTTGCTTTAATAAGGACATTTAGTCTCTTGCATCTGCTTAAACAATCCTTAATCAAAACCTGATTGGCAAAAGGCTTAGCGGCTTCAAAATGCCATTGGCAGAAAATAACTAAATCAGCCGGCTCTCCTTCAATCTTTTATTTAACGCATTTTCAATCAGCTGAGCGGGATGCAGGGAACGCTAAATGAATTGCACGAGGCAGAGAGATGCAGCCAGTGTCAAACATGCGGCACAGCCGTGGAGATCAATACCAGCTCCTGATCTGCAATTGATGAAAAGCTTCTGCTCTCTACTCTTGGTATAATCTCAGATCCTGATTTATCTGTGTAGGGAATGTTTTACCGAACATGCGATATCGATTGGCCGTCCCATCAGCCCGTGTCTCTCATCCCTCGTTTTTTTTTTCTCGCATATCTATTACTCTTCTGTGGTCTTCTTGTCTTTGTCGGTCCATCTCTCAGTTTCATTCTCTTTTCTATTCCTTCCTTTTGCATTTGCATTTTCCATTATGCTGTAGGGTCTATAACGACAAGAAATAGCCGTTAGCTTTCGCATTCTTCTCAATGGAGGCCGTTTGGCTGACAGTGCCAAAGTTAAGAAGTATATGAAATTGACAAACTCACACTATCAACTCTCAAGTTCCAATTACAAGCAACAAGGGCTTGACAGCCTTTCTTAAACTTTAAAGAGACAAAATTAGGTGAATCAAAGAACAGCGAAGAATCTTTATTTTTAAGAGTGTTAAAATGTTGCCACCTGCCACTTTTTAAATATGTAGCATCTTTTTTTTAATGTTTTTTTTAAGCAGGTTTCTCCACAAAGTGCTCTTACTGTTCCTCTCTAGAATAGATAGTCAAGAAGGAAGAAAAGGGTCAAAATTCAAAGGCTTGTATAAGACTCTCTATTTACACAGCAGCTGCTGGCAGATGGGCTGTAAGTATGTCCTATCCCTTACTAAATTGCTTTTACCGTGATATAGCACTTCTGGGTATTTTCACAAGTCTTTGAAGTCTTTTTACTTTTTCACTTGGCAGCAACCTGTTCCACTTCTTCTTGCACCCTGGCCCCAAATCAAGTGTTATCAGAAGAGAATATTTTCTGTTAAATTCAGCACTTTCAATCTACCCAAAAGCTTATTTTATATGCTACTATTTATTTATATAGCAGAATGCCTTGCAGGAGCATTCACAGCCTTAATCTACCATATTACAAAACCTTTGAATTCAGTTTTCTGTAATATTTTAAAGGATTTATTTGGTTATTCCACAAATCTTCCAAAGTAGAACAAACAATATATAGCCAAAAAGAAGTATGCAGCTAAACAACAGACAATATTCAGCTAATGACATTATATGATATATGTATTTTCCAAAATAAATGTTTGAAGTACTGCAGCTTTTATTTTATTATTTGAGAAAGAAGTTAAAATTAATATCACTTATAAAAAAGTTTGTGTTGCATTAGATAATTTAAGATCTAAAACAACAGCCTTAACAAGTACTCAACTTGTTAATAATTACTACAACACGTTTTCTAGATGAAAATGCCATTATTTAGGTTGTAAAATCAGGTACAGCTGGATAACCTACACAATTAAAAGAAGTAAAATAAAAACATTATTGAGGATATGGGTACAAAAATAACCAAGTGTTTGGTTGTCAGGGTACGGAGCCCCTAAAGGGATGTGGCGGTGGAAAATATAATAAGTCAATGCTTTGGGTTCGCTCGCAAAACCTTCTGATCCTTTCTATCATTGAGAGGGAACACAAAGTTTCTTGAGGGGCGCAAAACATTTTCGAGAGAACGCAAAAGCATTGGCAAATAATTGTTCCTCCATCTCATATCTTTTCCTCCACTCATTTTTCTTCTCCACCACCATGTCCCTTTAGGGGCTCCATAGTCAGGGAGTGTGTGCTACATCAAAACAAACTGTATTCTC
The DNA here is from genome assembly GCF_965113295.1 of Leuciscus leuciscus. Taxonomy (NCBI): domain Eukaryota; kingdom Metazoa; phylum Chordata; class Actinopteri; order Cypriniformes; family Leuciscidae; genus Leuciscus; species Leuciscus leuciscus. The sequence continues at coordinate 4,173,753 of NC_138737.1, forward strand.
GGTTGTTCCTCAAGACTCACCGAGCGAATAAAAAGCACTTGTGAGAGAAGCTTCAGAGAGGCCAAGGGTGGCTTTGAAGGAGCTTCAGAGTCCAGTAACTGTGAACTGATGGCAGTCAACCATATACAGTACAGAGTCCGGTATAATACTCCTCTATATGAGGGACACAAAATAAGCTATTACTCAAAAGGAATGGTATGAAATCACCCCTAGAGTTTAGCCATAAGAATAACAGTGACCCTGCTGCAGTGTGGGGAAAGATTCTGTGGTCAGATGAGACCAAGACAGAGCTTATTTTAGCCACAAATTCAAAGCTATATGTGCAGTGCAACAGCAGTTCTGCCCACACCTCAGAAAAACAGCATACGTACAGTGAAGTATGGAGCTGTTAGCATCCTGCTGTGAGGCAGCTTTTCATCAACAGGGAATGGACATCTTGTTAAAGTGGAAGGAAGAATGGATGGTGCAAACTTTATGGAGCTATTGCACGAGAATCAATGTCAGTCTGCTAAGAAAAATAAAACAAATCTTTCAGTGGGATACACGAGGCTAAATTAACATAGGAGTTGCAATAGCATATAGTCTTCTCAGTGCACTTGAGAATGTATATAATGTATAAGAAAATGTAATGCCCATAACTGAAAAAAAAAAGGTGTAGGATTTACTTTGAAACAATTTACACTCATAAATTGCTAGTAGATTTCACACATATTTACAAAGAAACATTGAATTAAATGGTGACATTTTAAATTAGAAAACTAAAATAGTATTTATTTGTAAAACATTATCCAGTAATCTTTGTTTTATTTACAGCTTCTAAAATATTTTGTTATACTCTACAGAAAGATCTAATAGAGTGTTTAACAGATAATGTGCCCAATTTGTGATACATTAAAATTTCAACTCTTGACTATATCATAATCATATATCTATAATATCACATAAAAAAAAAGAAATAAAAAAAAGAAGAAAAAAAGAAAGATAAATAAATAAATAAATAAATAAAATATTACTTATTTTGATGTGATATTATTATAGAGGTTGGTAATGTTTGTACACATAAAACACATATCTGTGAATATCTGTGTGTTATACACAAAACATGAAGCCAATTGTCACTTCATTGGACTTCATTTTCAATAAATACAGCCAAAACATACTTTTAAAGCAAGTTATTTCAATAAAACGAGGTTTGCTGGATTATATATGATAACAGTACAGATATATTGTTTACAGTAAAGTGAAAACATTTTGACACTTTGACTATCAACATTTCAACTAAGTTTAGAGAGAAAAGTTTTGGCATCATTTGTTTGCAGACGCCACTTATTCATTTTGTTTTGAATGCAATGACATGCATATATTTTTTTATTATAACTTGAGGGCACAAAAACTTTTTAAGGGCTTCTTTATATATAATGTAGGTTTTTGAATTTATATAGGCTTATAAATTTGAATATACAGTATATGAGCCTGAAGATATGTAAAATACCAACCTGTTTTATATTCTATTCATTGCCCTGGTTTTGAGTTTTTCTTCAGCAAATTCATATTTATCATGCAGGCTGTCAGGCAATCTCACAAATGATATGCCGCATGTAGGAATTCTCTCTGCTGACATGTCCCTCTCATGAACCGACAGACTCATTCTTAAATACACCCTCTGGTTGAGGGAATCTGGTAACCACAGTAACTGATCGAGCTCCCGTATCTCCACGCCATTGTCTGCGCTGGCACTGATGTTCTCCCAGCTGCCAAGAGGAATCAGTTTACTGAGGAGCCAGCCAGACAGCGTCCCTTAAAGCCGGCCTGTCACGAAAACTTCCGATCCTCCCCAAATGGAGGAACAAAAGCTTTAAAAAATCTTCTGAAAAGATGCCTGTGGTGTGAATCCTACAATTTAAGTGATACCCTGCACGGCTTCCTCGTCGGTGTGCGTACGTGATTTAAACAATGCTAAACTGAGTAATAGGATGGGAAATAATGGACTTCATCTTCCTAGTGCGTGTTTGGAAACAAGCGAGCAAATAAGTCCTGCATAAGTGTTTTCACTGCTGATGTTTTTTGGGGGTCATTGGCTGTTTTCGGACTGGAATAATAGCTTCTTTTTTTCTTTTCTTTAAAAAAATAAAAATAGAATGTAAAATGAAAACACCATGATGCTCAACATTTCAAACAATGCTACATTGCTGTCACGTGACCTCACACATTATGAGTCAAAAATAGTGAGTCAAATAAGTGGTTTCTGGTTCATTCGTGACACTTAAAATGGCTCTTTTGTTTACAACACATTTTTGGAAGTGTAGAAGTGTGCCATTCCGAGCACAGAAGTGATGCTTTAAATCTTGTTTGGGTAATAAATAAAAAAAAATTAATATTTTAATGATAAATTAAAATGGCTGAAATTGACAGGACTTTTCACATGTCTAAAATATAAAAAGATAATACCGTATATGTGTGTGCATAGTACACTGTTGCTGCCTTAAATGTTTTAATGTTGTTTAAGGCATGTCAACTTAAATGACATTAAACTGACTTTAAAAAAAAATTGTTGAATCTTGTATAACTTAAAACTTAAAAAGTTGAAAATTGCAAACTTATTTTGATGAATTAAAGCAATGTGAAGACATTTTGTCATAACTTATTAATCATGTAATGTTTTACAGTGTAGTAAAAACATGCCACACATTATAATTTATTACTCGATATTTAAGTGGATGGATGGATGGATGGATGGATGGATGGATGGATGGATGGATGGGTGGATGGGTGGATGGATGGGTGGGTGGATGGGTGGGTGGATGGGTGGATGGATGGGTGGGTGGATGGGTGGGTGGATGGATGGATGGATGGATGGATGGATGGATGGATGGATGGATGGATAGATGGATGGGTGGATGGGTGGATGGATGGGTGGATGGATGGATGGATGGATGGATGGATGGGTGGGTGGATGGGTGGATGGATGGATGGGTGGATGGATGGGTGGATGGGTGGATGGATGGGTGGGTGGGTGGATGGATGGGTGGATGGATGGATGGATGGATGGATGGATGGATGGGTGGATGGATGGGTGGGTGGATGGATGGATGGGTGGATGGATGGATGGATGGGTGGATGGGTGGGTGGATGGATGGATGGATGGATGGATGGATGGATGGATGGATGGATGGATGGATGGATGGATGGATGGATGGGTGGATGGATGGGTGGATGGATGGATGGATGGATGGATGGATGGATGGATGGATGGATGGATGGATGGATGGATGGATGGATGGAAAATCGAGATGACACTTTATTTTGAAGGTCGACTTCAGACATTCTACTAAATACAACTTATACTAACCAAAGTTACAGAGAGATATATAGATAGATAGATAGATAGATAGATAGATAGATAGATAGATAGATAATATCTATAAGATATAATAATACATTTTAATTAAATATATTGTGGCATGAATTTTGACCTGTCAGCTTATATGATGTAAGCACATAAGCGTATACAGTACATTATATCAGCTTGTTTGGTATATTTCACTTATATTAAATGCATTTCAGTCAAGCATAATGGCCGTCACATCAGGGACACTTTTACAATGAAAGCCAAGAGTTTCAGGTGTGGTACGTGACGATTCTGCTTTGTTTGTTTTCACAGAGCACAGAAGGCTCTCAATTATGCCGTGCGGTTTAAATGTTGATGGCCAAAACTCACTGTAATGAAGAGGTTTGCCTCTTGTCTCCACTTTCAGGCACTTGTGATATCCGGTGCGTTGCCGCTCCACGCCAAGAAGCGGCACAATGAGAGCATGTGAAGTATCCACGCAGGCTCCCTCACCTCTGGAGAGGCACAAAGATGAAGTGGAGCAGACGTTGAATTGTTTTGTCAGAATGCTTGGCAGCGCTTAAAAATAAGTGAAGCGTTTACAGCATGCAAAATGCTCACAGAGCGCTGAGAAGGAACATAGGTTTGAGCAAAGTAGGCCAGGTAATTACTCTTTTGCGCTTCAGGCTTAAAGCGAACGTCAGGCACTTCATCAGATTTTTGCTTTGTGTCTCAGACAGATCTAATTAAAGCAAAAGGAATGGGAGAATATTTTTGTCTGTGAGAAACAAAACACCTTAATTGGGGCCGTTCATCCACATTCCGTTTGCGTTCTTTGAAAAATGAGTTGACGGCATCTTAAAGTTCAAACTTTAGCTGTGTTTTTTTTAAAGATAAGTTTATTGGGGGATATCATGATAAACATTAAGTGTATAAGTGTGCACCTGAATGCAAGATTGCACTTGCTTCTTTATAAAAATCTATCCTTATTTACTATTACCGCCATAACCTTTATACAATTAACATTAACCAGCATTGAATTATTGTGTTAAACAATGGATTACCTACAACAGCAGCCAAAAAAAAAAAGACAAAATAGGCAGTTCATTATTGGTTAACACATTAATAAGTAATCCGCATGGCTGAGGTAATGTCAGCCAAAAAGAAAAATTGTTACAATAGAATAAAATTTGCATAGAATACGACCAAGAATTGTATAAAAAAAGAAGAAAAAAAGTAAATATGTCTGTTTTGATAATATACTGACTTAAAAAAAGATTTCCAAGATATTACAAAAAATATTAAATAAAGTAAAAATAAATAAATAAATCAAATAAAAATGTTCTGTTCTATATTCTTATGGAAGATAACTTTTAAGGTCACCCATCTTCGGCAGAAACAGTGGCACTATTCCATTTGTGCCCAGATCTGATTAAAATACATAAATTCCCAAAGAAAAGTGGATAAAAACTTAAAAAGCTGAACTAGTTAAATAATTTAGAGACAAATCTACAGTTACGAATCACTCACTGACTGAGAAGAAAGACGGACAGAAATGGAAGAAAGGGAACAGGAGACTGACCTAAAAAAAACAGGGAGAAGCAGAGAAAGAAATAAAAGGCAGAAGGGACTCTTGCAGCGAGTCTGGCTGCCCCGCTTCGGGTCGCATCATTAAATGTGCTCGGGTGCAAAGTGACTCATCACTCGTTGACATTCCACTGCGGTTCCAAGACATAGTGTTGTTTTTTACAGCTGGAAGACGTGGGAGCAAGAGCGGGTAGGCCGAAGAAAGTGGAAAGGTGGGACGCAGACAAGATGCCACTCCACCTGACAGTCTCGAATGCATAAAGTGCTCTTAAAACTTTAATCGTCTCATTTCAGGGCCGAAAAAATAGCAAATGCCTCCATGTTAGGGCCAAACCAATGAGAATTGCTTCCAGCACACAGGACAAAAAATACCTTATTAGGCTTTAACGGCCCCTTAGGGAGCCGCAATGCCTTTGGATCACAGAAAAGGAAAAAGATGTGGAGATATTAGTTATTTTAGCCGAAGGAAACACGATTAGGGTCTCACGTTCATTGGTCCCATGCTGCATTTCCAAATAAAAGCCCAGATTGATAGACAGGCCACTTTCTCACCGAAAACTCTTCCGCAACATGTTGCATCTGTTTGACGGTTGCAGTGCTGCTTAGATGTTAAATAATTTAGGATATTGCTGAGAAACATCTTTATCACATTTGTGCTGGTTTCTGCATTGGCATGAAAGTGCACTTGATGGTTCATGATATAATAATGCGGCTGTGAAGTCATTTACACCGCAGGTCTTGATGCCCAATTCCGATTTGTTTAGAATTTTTTTGACGACCAGCTTACATTTTTTAAAAAGTGGCCCATATCCGAAATCTGCATTTCCACACTTGGCGATACACAAGGTAGACGTACTAACCTGGAAAAGTCAGGAAATAAAAAGAGAGCGATTTGCAATGGACGCAGACGAAATGATAATACAAGCTTTTGCTTTCCGCACCATCTTTACAGGTCAGCAAAACTTTAAGTTGAGCATTCGTCCTCCATTGCGCCATTGAAAAGAATCATGTGATCGCGGTTGGTGTCCATTCGCCACCGTCGCTTTTTCAATGATGTATGACTTTCATTGACGGGAATATCAGAACTGTCCTCTTTCATGGCATGCGCAAATTCATGTATCCAATTCATATCAGATTTATTTCCACATACAGTATGAATGAGGCATGAAACTGATCTGAGAATATCAGAATCCATGTGCTTTTTTCCTGCTTACACGTTCTTGGGTCATATCCGATCTGTGCCACATGTGAAGAAAAAAAAAATCTGAATTGGGTCACTTGAACCATGTAATGTAAACGCGGCCTAAGCGAGTTTCTTTAAGAGAACAAAATGAAATGTTACTGCATGAATAAATAATATTGTCATCAAGTTGTCACTTTATCACACACATTCACACACATTCACATTTTTTTAAACTATCTGATGGATTCAATCTAACAGACACAGCGCGGCCAGAGAAAATACATGTCAAGACTTGCGAGGGGCGGTTAACGGTTGACTGGCTTTGGTCAGAACTGGATCAACTGGGGGTTTGGGCCCTAAATTAAAATGAAATCACCTTCCTGTCAATCAACCCAGTGAACCTCGGCAGAGAACCGAATGCAGTGCTGATAGAAGAGGGAAAATGACATGTGAGTGCATTTGAGCAAAGAGTCCAAGAAAGATGTCTTGTGTAAAGAGATTCAGGACTATATTTGAACCAGAACAAGCCAGATCCAGCACCCCATATATCTTTGGAAGAAATGTTTGCTATAATCTGTACATTATGAAAAATAGAGTATAATTATAGTTCAGGTTGACAAATAACATGTTCTCCAGTGTCTTGTAACCTAACATCAGGACGTCTAAACCAATACTAGACCATATATGATTTGAGAGCTGCAGCAAAGGTGAATCTGTCTGTGATTAATGACTTAAATATCAATCTATTAAGAAAGGTTTAATTTGACCATTTGTAGCTCTTGTTATATAATGTAACATTAATTTAAATATTTTTCTGCTTAAGGCTATAGTAGACTACATATTACTGTATATCCGTAACACTTCACAGTACGCTTCTATACTTTACATTTAGAAAATGAAATAGCTAACAAGAACTCTTTATCTCATTTAATGTTACTTTCTACATACACAACCATTCAACAGTTTGGGATTGGGAAGATTTTGTAATGTTTATAAAAAAAAAAAAAAAACTTTAGAACGGTAGTGTATACCAATACAGGTCAACTTATAATGTATAAAATAACATTAGTTTATTTATATTATATATTATATGAGCAATAGCATATTTTTAAAGTAACATAAACCTACATTTAAAAAAATATATAATAAATTGTCATAAAATCAAATAAAACTAACAAATTGTGCCAATTGTGACTGAATCTTGCACTGGATTTGACATCCAGTCTTTGTCCAGGAACTGGGTAATTTACAAGTGAAGCACTAAAGAGAACAGATCTTTGGGAATTGACCTTCCCAAATGCAAAAGCGAGGTTCAATTGACATTTTCTATGTTGCACTTGAAGCGTAGTTAGGAGATTAGTGCTGAATAGTTGTTCTCTAATCAGAATATACCTAACTAGTTTCCATCAAACTGTGCTAAAATCCTAATCAGTTCCAGAAGCGGTGCTATTGAGTTTCCTTAACGCATGCAGCTGTGGGTCTGGACTCAATCCCACACTCAATACAGGCACCTGAGCCGTGTGGCCAGCCAAAACAAAGCTTTTACACTCAGCTGTAACAATGAAGGCGATGGCCTCCTCACAGCTGCGTGCCTCTCTGCCAGGCAATGGAAGCTCAGACAGACAAGGGTGCATCTCCACCACACTGTCTGCCACGGTGTGTTTGTGTGTCTCGCACTGTTTATCACACTCCAAAAACACTGCCAATACCAGGGAGGCCGCGGGAGAGAAGAGACGGAGATGGGAGGGGGTGTATTTACTTCTTTTCCCATCCCTTGTGCGTTAACAGGGGTCTTTAAAGGGGGTCATTTAATGGAAAGCAAGTATTCTCTTGCTATTTTGAAATAAACTAGTTTATCTACTACTAGATGTGTACTAAATTAAATAGTCACATGCACAGCTCTCTCCTTTAGGCCATTTAATGAAACTGTACTGCAAAAGCAATTCAGAAATCATCTATGACATCACAACCCTGTACTCCATAACGTATCTTTAAGTCAACAAAAAAACTAAATTGTCTTCATTTACTTTCCTAATATCCATTTCTTGTCTTATCAGTTCATCAGTGCATGTTATTCCAATGAAATAAACTGTGTTTTTGTTTTCATCATAATGTAATGCCACATTATATTTTTCAACCACATTATATTGAGCCTTTTTACAATCCAATCAATTCCCGATGAATTATTAAATCCTGGCAATTATTTTATTTTTTTTACACTGAATATTCTCTTCCACTCAGAAATGGAAGTAAAATGAGTTAAAATCATTAAAATCATTTAATTTTGAACTTGAGGAGAACTGATTTCATCCTACTAAAAATCACCACAAAAAAAAACATGTAATTGAGCAAAAGGTTTGAAGAAAAGTGAAGAGAAATGATCCTGCAATAGTTTTGTGAGTTTGTTGTCTAATGCAAATAAATTTAGGCAATTTTTCGAGTGACAAAAGTGTCCAAAGAACACTGTATTTTCTAGATTGTATCTGAATAATTTTCAGATTATGAGATTCAGAGGAGATAATTATGTTTTAAATCACTTATGTAGTAAAAAGGAAAACAAATGAAAAGAGAACAGAAGGGTTTCGTTTCATTAGGCACATCTGCAGAGTTTTATGAAGTATGACCTATCTACCAGAATCAAATGAATGATGAAATCTCTTATGGTCTCGCCTAGAATCAATATCACAAGTGCTTTCATCCTAGTTCAACCATCTTTCTGACAGTATCAGCAGCGTTCCAGTCATCTAGGGTCAAGACTTGCGACAACCATCTGAAAGATACCTTTTGTCTTGAATGCTTGCCTGAATGGAACTGTATAATTGAATTTCATTATCAATTCATTAATTCACAAGAGGTCTGACTTTGCCTGAGAGTCACCGCTAAAGCTTAGGCTTTAAACACCCATCAGTGACTTTTATTTTATCTGACCTGACAAGTCAGTGCTATAAAATGCTCTGTTTCCTTAATTTATAAAACTAAAGAAAGAGAAAAGAAGAAAAGGAAGTGAAACACTAAAGCTGTTCCATAGTCAAGAGTTGTTAAAGACCAAACTTTAATTTAATAATAAATGTTCCTGGTCTTATCGTACACAATTCATCAGTATCCACCTTATTCCTGATGACCTTACTGCGTATTGAATTATGGGTGGCACTTCCGGTTTGGGGAGTTTCCATTCAAAAAGGCTGAAACGAATCATTTCAAATCATAAGGTTGCCCTATAAATAAAGCTGATCCGTCAGCTGTCAATTTTCCTTCATGATTTATTTTCAGACATCATGAGAATAACGTTATGGGGTGTAGGAATAAGGTGGATATGCTATTCTAAAAATAATAAAGGAAAGTGTGGGAAAGCTGAATGGGAAAGCTCCCTCCAGTCGTATTAGAATTCCTTGATGTAACCAAAGCTACACGGGAATAACATGAAGATATAATATCACAATCTGATCAATTCCCAGCAGATAAAATGAAGTCCCTTCCTACATTACAACGACTAGACTAGCAGTAACACCAGTGAAGACACATTCAGCCTGAGAGCATTATGACTTGTATCTTGCATTGTTTTTACAGTTAATGTCATTCCTAAATGATTCTGCTTTCCATGGCAATGTTTTTGCAATCCACGGGAAAGCCTTTAGCATCCTTCCCTAGCAAGTTGACGCTAACAACCCAAGCTGCATCGCCTCGAGGTTTTATTTTGTTACCTTGCGGCCTAGTTTTGTACATTTAAAGTTTGTGAAATTTTAGACATCTGTTTAGATGCTTCCTTCTAACTTTTCTACTGCAGCAGTATCACTCACTTCTTGTTCATAAAGGACTGTTCGTAGCTGACATATGTTCATTTAGCACAGCATTCCAGATGCCAAATGAGCGAACATAATCTTTATGCATTCAAATGCCATCTCTTTCCTGAGAGTTTCACTTTTATTATAAATACACACCAGCTCTGCTCCAAAACCTTGAGAGCTGTCCTGCTGTCTGCTGCCTCGGGCAGATGTCGAACTTAACTGGAACCTGATAATTGTCTGATTTGAAACATTGTCCTACAATGAAATTGTACACATGATATGCACAGGACAGTCAACTCATTATTCATTCCAATAAAGTTTAGAATTAATATGTTGCTAATCAAACACACTAGTAAAATAGATTTTTAAAAGGCATTACTCAATTATTAATAATGGTTCTATTAATACCAATGCTTAAAACAGTATTTTGTGCTTAACATTTTTGTGAAAACATAGATACTTGTGTTTTCAAGATTTACATCTCAAATTCATTCTCAACAAGTTCTGAAAACAAAAGTATTACTGTTTTCACGAAAATATTAAGCAGAGAAAAACTATTTTAAGCATTGATGATAATAAGATTTAAAAAAGAAAAGAAACAAAGACTTCAATAGACTATAATATAGGTATCCTTCTCATCAGGAACATGCCTATGATGCCCGAAAAGTAGAAAGCTCAATTAGTAGGTCTTGGAACAGAGATAATATGTTGCCTGAATCACTCTAGAGCCACATTCATACTGAATATTCATAGCAAAAGTCCTTGAAAAGGATATGCACAACCACACCGATACAAACACGCCCACGAATCTTTAATTCCCAGCGCTGTGTTTGTATAAACTAACCAACTCAGCCAATCGAGTAAGGTCGGGTTGCCCGGGACAGTTGCCGTGGAAAAGGTGAAGCACTGCTGCTTGGGCCAGAAAACACCGGGAAGCCGTCCAGAACTCAAGGACGAAGGCTTCGCCATTTGGAGCAAAAGGAGCTGACCCAACAGAGAGCTCTGGGAGGGCCCTGTTCTGCTAAAGAGGACATTTGTAGTTTCAGGGAAGCTGTTGTTCATTTTAATACGTTGAAACAATGCTGCCAAAGCCCACTGGCTTTTTACAGTATCTCTGCTTCTGGAAAAATGCCAAAACGTGGTCACAATGATTAGGCAGGGATTTCACAGTGCCGTTACAAATAACGAATTGCTCATTAATACATCTGCAATGACAGATAGGAAGTTGTAAGATCAAACTTTTTTTTATTTTTTTTTATCCTCACATTTTTGATCTGGCCAAAAAAATATCATAGTGGACTTGAAGTGAGCTGCTCCTAGTTACTTACATTTGAAACTTACATCATTACCAGAAGTGTCAAAAGGATTCACAGCAATTCTGCAAAGAAACCGCACCAAAAAAATATATAGTGAATGAGTAAAACAAATCATTTACTCGCTCTCATGTCGTATCAATTATGTTAGACTTTTTTTTCTGTCTTCCATGGAATATAGAAGGAGATGTCAGGCAGAATATAGATTACTTTTTCTGCATATAGTGACATGGGGCTTTCAAGCTCCTCATTTGTGCTAAACTTCAACTGAAATATACACCATCAATTTATAAAAGACATGAAAAATCATATTTCCAAATATTGATTGTGCAAAGCATTCATTTCCAAATGGAACAAGACCCTGCGTCCTTCATCTGTTATTCTCCACCCATTCAAACAGATCTATCGCTGTGAGTGTAGAAGAGAGTCCAGTCGTCAATCACACAGCAATGTCAGCACAAAGTTCACATTCAGTCTTTTTCTATACCTCTTCTCTTCTCTTCTCTTCTGTGTATCTGTGTGTGTGTGAGCAATGCCTCTGACCATGGTCACAGTAGGTCACAGGTTATCACCGTTCGATAAAAATTGCTTTCTGACATCCATAGCTTTATGTCTCTGATATCGCTCTTTGACACTTCCAATTTTCCGAGATAGAATCACCGTCCTTCTTGCTGTAAATATGGGCAGCCTGACTGCTCACAACAAGGGGCTTCAGTAATGGCCAACTGCCTGGACTTCCTGTGGTTCTGCCTTGTCAACAAAAAGCTGCCAGGGACTCATCTAACTCAAGAAGGAGAGCAACTGCACGATTAAAGAGAGAGATATAGGGCCCTATCATACACCCGGTGCAATGCAGCGCCAGGCGCAATGCAAGTGTTTTTTTTTACTAGTTTCAGCCTGACACAGTTATCATTTTCACGTCCTGTACCACGTTGCTTAAATAGCAAATGCATTTGCGCCCATCTGTTCGCCCATGGGCTGCTGGTCTGAAAACGAGGTGTGTTCACAACTGAAATAGACAGCGCCATTGACCAACTGAAACCTGGTCTAAAGTCAATGGCGCAATATTCTTTTTTGTTATTTAAAGAGTGCGTTAGTAATGTGCGCCTATAGGCGGGTCCACAACGCGCATACACTCTGCTTATTACACACACAGGGACGCACAGCAGCACACAAATATGACAGATATTAAAAATGAAAGGATGAGCGCACAAGCAGATCCGCTTCCTTTCTGGAGAAGCGTTCAGTCTTTCCACTATGAAATTTTGTCATGTAAATAGCGAATCCGCCATGGCGTGAGCGCAACTGGCAGGAATGGGAGATGAGACTCTTACTGGTTTATTGCACGTAAAGCCCAAAACACACCCATTACTCTTTAAGAGAATAGAGGCAACACTTTTATACCATGCGCCGGGCGCTGACCATTTTTCCCATCGTTAAACTAGCAAAAGTGGATTCGGACTCGCCCTAAGTGTGCTTGCACCGTGCGCTTTAGACCATACGCCTAGATCGGAAAAATATGGCCCATAGAGTTAGACAGACTATAAATATTGATATTGATTATATATTCCCATTGCACAAGGATGTAACCAAATATTCCAGATTAAGGAATTTACATCCCAATATTAATGAATCTTAAACTGTAGCTAAATTCTAAAATCATCAGGATTCAGTCAGATTTACTCAAAAGGAAATGTTTGTGTGTCTGTCACTGTGTATAGGACATGGGTTAAACAATAGTGATTCACTTTGGAGCTTCATAAAAGCCTATATTGCAAAAGATAAAAATAAATGAATAGTGCATTTCACATGTTTTCTGCTGTGTCTACAACTCTACTTGCATCTATGAATCTGGTATGTTCTTCCAGGGCTGTACATCTCTGAAAACCATAAATATCTGTATCCTAGCGTTAAGTAGAATACATAATACTGTACATTAAATTATATGCTTTCCCTTTTTGGGTTCTTAGCAATAGGGAAAACACATGCTTCACAAAAGGTCATTCACACAAATCACCCAATATCACTGTTACACATTGTGGTATGGGTGACTTGTTAAAATGCAGGGTTTAGTTCTGCAGTTTTCATTTACGGACAAAAAAATTCAATCACAATTGTCATAAGGCTGAAAAACACATCAACAGGAGCAACAAAGGGGGCAAAGGACATGATGGATACTAACAACAAAAAGACCATAAAGCAAATGAATCAACACAGCAACAATACACAAGTGGAAAAGCACAGCACCTCATTTACATTTCAGATTAAACCACAAAAATTAAATATGAAATGTTATTGGTGCAAAAGCAAAGACAATCACCATAGCACTTCCAAACAAATCGCTTAGCCTCTTAGTCAAACACTTGTAAATTCCATCCATTTGTGAATTTCATTAATTCACGTCAACAATTATTTCATCTGACCTTGTTTCACAGGACAAACTCCTTGTTATTGCTTCCTTTGCAAAACTAAAAGGAAATCAGCTTTATCACATTTTAGAGCTGTTGAAATACATCCCTTGGGCTTGTTCATTACTTACAATGGGAATTTAACTGCCATACAAATTTACCTACAATCTGCTGAATCAACAATCCAAGACAAAATTATGTCTGTCCCACAAGTTAGGCACCCAATGGATCTCAACCTTGTTCTAACATTTCTGGAAATGTGATGGAGATGATACTCAAGATGACCTTTGCTGAAAGCCATGCACAATTAGACCTACCATGAAGACTGCCTTTGCTTTTGCTGTTCTATGGCTAGAATAAAAATGTTATGTGTATTGTTTCTATACCTTGACTCCCATGATTAGCTATTTCATGGCAAAAGGCTTTACGTTTATTTTCCCCATGTCTGGACCTGTGCCTTATATTTCTTGGGAAGAATGTATGAGACTGCATAAATTATGGGATGCAATTGCAAGACAAATGTCTAGCAGCCACGAGTAGCCATGTGGCGGATTACGTAAGGATTAGCAATGTGTACCTTTAATTATGTCCTGAACTGCTGATTTGTCTGACAAAGTGTATGATTAAGGAAAATCTCTCCAACTCTTCAATAATCTGGTCACTGCTACCAAAACCACTGAATCCAAAATGAGGCAAAAATGTATCTAGGAACCAGACGAATATATTAGCTCTCACATTTCATCAATGTCTTTTTTCGGTCTCTTTTCTTTAAAAAAAGCAGGCCACCACAATTAATTTGACTCAGCAGCCATTTGCCTGGGGTGTTGTATGTTGATAATAATGTAAAAACACACAGAGGATAGGAAAGGAGCAATGCACAGAGACTTGAAAGTTTGAAACTACGTGATTTTTTTGTAGCCAATCAGTGGTGTATTTTAAAAGCAGCACTCAATGTTTTGCTTTAAGCCAGTAGAGAGTAAACATTTCCCAAACCAGTGCTGCTGTTTGATATATAACAAGGTGTTTTTGGCTTGAGGATGTTTTATCTTAGTATACCTGAGGTAAAAAGAGGTAAATAAATCTCTGATTACCGCCTGAGAACATAGGACTCAAGTTGCCATGCACTGACCCATGTTTCCTACCCATTAGAGGGGAACAGCTAGCAGCGGAAAAAGGGGGGAGACAACACATTTTTTTGCCTCACATCGACTGGACATTTACCTCTTGTTCCCCGCAGTGGTAATGGGTTTTAGGAGGGCGACGGATCATACCTCACATTCTCGGGAGCCGGAGATGGTGTAGGTACAGGGTCCTGTCCCATTGACCAGTACGTCCATGGTCTCAGAGTTTGTGGGTTTGTAGTCCACATAATATTCCTGAAGTGGGGAGCTGAGGGTGCGCTCTGTCTCCCGTGCCTTTTTCCGGCGTTTTCTCACCATGGAATGCTGCTGCAGTTGCTTCATGCTGCTGGGATAACGCTTCCAGGAGACGTAGATCACTAGCAAGATCATGGCCACAGATAAGAATAGGGCAACGCTGCCGGCTATTATCTTGTGGAAGGAAACATGCTCAAAGTCCTGCTCAGGGATGGGTGGGGAAGCAGCTGTCGGGGAAGGCGCAACAGGGTTTTTGCGAGTTATTTTCTCATTCACCCTGAACATAGTGGGCAGGGGGAAACGTCCAGGTTTGGATGGGGAGCTTGCAGTGGAGGAGATCGGTAGGTAAGTGGTGGGGGTTGTCTTACAGATACCATGTGTGTCAACAGCCTCGATGACTTTCTCACCCTGAACCTCCTTTGGTCCAGCACAAATCATTGTGGCCTCCTTGTTCCCCTTGAAGTTTCTTAGCCAGGCTACAAGGGGGCATAAGCTGGGGCTGCATTCCCAAATGTTTCCTGCAAGACTGATGGTAGTAAGAGAGATCCAAGCTGATATGGCCTCTTGAGACACGTTGCTTAGCTTATTGGAGTCCAGATTAAGAGTCTGCAAGTTAGGGAGACACTGGAAGATGCTTGAATCCAACACTTGCAGGTCATTCCCAGAGAGGTCCAGCTTTTGCAAAGAGGTCCATGTCCATGTAATTCCCTGGGTTATTGACTTTATCCGATTCCACTGCAGATACAAAGCACGGAGGTTATTCAGCCTTGGGAAATGAGAAAAATTTATCTTTGAGAATTGGTTGTGCTCCAAGTGTAACTCAGTCAGCTTGAGAAGTCCCGCAAATGCATTACGGGTGAGACTTCGCAATCGATTGTAACCCAAATCAAGGAACTCTAGGTTTCGACAATCCTGAAACACTCGCATGGGAACCGTCTTTAGGGAATTCGATCTGACGTGGAGACTCAAAAGTTTGCGCAAGCCTTGGAACTGATTCGGCTGCAGGACTTGGAGTTTATTGTAAGAGAGGTCCAGATTGCGTAAATTGGGGATCGAATGGAACGTGTTGTTTTCCAAATGTGTGATCTTGTTGGAGCTGAGAATCAACTCCTTTAGTCTTCGAACACCCTGAAAGGCTTGTTTGTCCACTGCATTGATGTAGTTGTGGTCTAGGTACAGCCAGACCAACTGGCTGAGGCTGGCAAACTGACCAGCCCTGAGGTTCACCAAGCTGTTGTACCGCAGAGAGAGGCCCTGGCATCCCACAGAAACATTCTTTGGCACATCACGGAAGGCATTTGACTCGCAATACACTATTTTGCCATCGCAGCGGCAGCTTCGGGGACATGGTTTCTCTCGGACTCTGCCTTGGGAAGCCAATAGCCAGGCCTGCACGAGCAGGGGGATCATCAGCCAGCGGGATCTCACCAGGGATCCTGCATCAAACACAGAGAGAAAGAAGGGATAAGCCATGATTCAGTCAATTCTGATCCTAGTCTGCCATTTTGCATTTAGTCAAAAACTGATAACTTGCTTACAAGGCTTAGTAAATACTTAATTAGTCCCGCTACACAGTTTGCAAAAAGTAGGTTATCAAATTACATAGCCAATGTCTACTGAATACAATTTTGTACGGAGGTGGAAAGTATGAACTTACTTGTCTTGCTTCAAGTCAGAATTTTTATTTAACTTATTTTCATTTTACATTAAATGTGATTATTATGCAAATTGTTCTTCTGGCATTCTTAAAAGATGCCAGTGTCAATTGATTTTCCATGCTTAGTTCATGTACTTTAATTAAAAATGAAAGCAAATATACACCTTTACCTTGAAGCAACTGAAAAAGCTTAATAGGCAAGAGTAACTTTAGTAGCGTAAAACATTCCCCTTAAGCTTTCTTCAAAAACCATAATTACACATTGGCTTCAATAAACACTCTGTGGTAGAGAAACCGGACTGTTGAGTTAAAAGAATACTGTTCTCTATGTTCATTGTTCAGAGAGAGAGAGAGAGAGAGAGAGAGAGAGAGAGAGAGAGAGAGAGAGAGAGAGAGAGAGAGAGAGAGAGAGAGAGAGAGAGAGAGAGAGCTGAGTGATGCCTGCATGTCCTTGTGATTTACTTGTTCTCTAATTGAAAACAAGGATACAATCAAAAATCCATTGCTAGAAAATACTAACTGATCAATTGTGCTTTATCATGCTGTACTAAAATCTTAAAGTACTTCAGTTGCCATTACATTACAGTACTTCCAAAACGATTTTACTTCATATTACATTTATTTCGAGAAGTAGAGATTGAGTGATGAGTGAATCATTATTCTGAGTCAAATGAATCGGTTAATCCAGTTCCAAAATGAATGGTCTGAATAGTTTGTGATTCAAACGATTTGTTCACAAATTGGACCGATGTGGTTCTCAAACTCAAATAACTGACTCAATGAGCCGGTCGCAGAGGTTAACAGCTCACTGGAGAAAAAGATAATTAGTGAATAATGAAGTAAATCTAGGTCCTTTCATCACACA
Source organism: Leuciscus leuciscus (assembly GCF_965113295.1). Taxonomy (NCBI): domain Eukaryota; kingdom Metazoa; phylum Chordata; class Actinopteri; order Cypriniformes; family Leuciscidae; genus Leuciscus; species Leuciscus leuciscus. Next base: position 4,191,255 of record NC_138737.1, read on the forward strand.
AAGCTATCATATGAATATAGTTCATAAGTCAGACTACTTTTGTGATACGTTTATAGTGCTTTTGGTTCTTTTTGAACCTTGAAAGCTTCAGTCCCTATTCAATGTAATTGCATGGAAAACAGTGACCAGCAAAGTAATTCTCCTTTTGTATTCCCAAGAAGAAATATGGGTTTCATACTGCAAATAATAAGAGAGACAAAATTGCTATTTTAAGAAAAAAATTCAGGATGTAAAATATTTAAAATAAATGAAAACATATTTGTCGATCAATAAAGGACAGTGAGAATTTCCATTCCCTCCTTGACTGGCTCAGTGTCTCTTTATGCTTTATCAGATTCTCAATTTAGGCAGAAATTAAGCTTTTTTCAAGCTAAGGGTGTGCCAAAGGTGATAACAGCATCTTCTCTGCTGTTCTTGGAGCAAAAACAGGAAATTATTGGTTTATCTTGAGTGGCCAGCACAAAGCTGTACCATCTGAATCTTTAACCATATTACAACTATTGAGTAAATATAAAAGTAATTGTATAAATGTACAATGGTGAGCAGCAATGCATTTGAATCATCCAGCCTGACCACTGTTTACCAGCCTCCAGATCCAGATCTAATCGAAACATTTTGTGTAGGTCAATTGAATGAAAAAGGCTAATCTAATAGTCTTGAAGACTGAGCGTAGGCCGACTGAACAACCTGTTATCTACAGAACAATCAGTTCTGTGTGGCATTGCAAATTGCCATTGAATTCATTTGAAATAATCAGAGAAAAACACAGTCCCTAATCTTCTTGTGACTAGTCTGAAGTAAATGCGTAACAGCGCAAAGTAGCCGAGGTTTATGGTTACATAACTTAAGGCCTATTTCCCAGTGAATTTACTCGTGTGGACTTTGGTTGTGTGAGTATAAAAATAACAAATATGGGAAATTAAACTAGACAGATGTCTAAACTTGAAACCTTGTGGTTACTTAGTAACAAGAGGACTTGTCTATGAAGAACCAATAAAATCGTGGGGAAATTAAGAAATGTTTCATGTAATTTTTGCCATACTCCTATATAAACCTGTTGTATTTGTGATCGCTGGTGGGATTCTCAATGGAATTTGTCTGAGATCCACTGGCCTTGCTTCTTCTTGAGAGATTCTCTGGAGAACTGCTCTGAGATCCCCCGGCCGTGATTAAAGCATTTAAAGGACATTTGCTGAAGTCAGTCTGTTTGTCGATTATTGCTGCAGCAAGTTAGTTAGGGAAGCAAGCTAAATATAGCGAAACACTAGAGACCTTACTACCAAGTGATAGTGTGGATAGCGTTAAGAACACTAGAGACCTTATTCCCGAGTGATAGTGTTCGATAGGGGGCGAGACGTCATTCGACTCTTTGTGAGACTCTTAGGCAGGGTTAGATTGCAGCCTTAGGTTGCAACTGAGTATAATATTTTCAGGTGTCAAGGTCACCAGGTTCAACCTAAGTCAGGTGCATAGGGGAAAAAATCTACCACAATTTGGCGAGCTAATTCCAGGAGTCCCCGGAATCTCCCTCTGTCGGCTGGACAGGGAAGAGGAACCACATTGTCTTCATTCTGTCAGACTGCAGAACCCTGTTCGACAGAGGGACCATTCCACACATTTAAAAGATTTAAGGATTTAAAAAAATATATGTTCATATTAAGGGCAATTATTATGGTTAAATTCAACCAAATTGGTATTTGTTGAGTATTGTATTTGTTGTGTTTGAGAGTGCACCCAGAAAGCTGTCAATAAGACTTTCATAAGTGTCTATGTCCTGCAAATAGCAACTTGTCATGCTGGAAACCAGATTTGGGAGGGAAAATACCCTCAGATGCTAGTAATGAAACTTGCTTTTTGTTTGAATAAAACTTTAATTCTGATTGAATATAAAGAAAGATTTAGAGAGAAATGAAAAAGAGTTGAAACAAGATCAATATTGTTATCCTGAGATTTATGAATTCTTACATTTTGAAAAAAAAATCAGAAATTGTTTCGAAGATCACGAAAATCACGAAGAAACTTTTATGAGTCAGACTTTGATTTATTTATGTACAGTCTATGAGATATATAAAACTGAGCAATAGGTGCTCTTAAAGTGATGAATAACTTATGTAAGTTACGTACAGTACGATATTAACTGCACGTGTTTAAGTGTTATACTTTCTATCTGAAGGCGTCTAGAATTTGTATCCCGTTATCCCTTGTGGGAGACAGTGTGAAAAAACGGATCCATTGCAGAGATTCTAAGATTTTGGTTTATGTTTAACTAAGATCATTTTTATGCATTGTGCATTGTATGAGAATGAGATTGTGTGACCAAGTTAAATATAAATTGTGATTTGAATAGGCACATAACAGACATTTTATTTTGGTTTCTTGTAAAAGAAAAAAGACAAAGAATTATTTTTGTTTACATTATACACTGTATTCTTATTAGAGTTTTCTTGCTTTTTCCTGCATTTGGCAACGAAGAATGCTTGCTTTTTCCCGCAATGAAGGACTAAGCTTTTTAATAAAATGAAGAACTGCTGTGTTGATAACCAGATGAGACTTTTAGTTATTAAGCTGTTTATTTGTGTTGTGGTTCTCTGAGTGTTAAAAAATACAGACAGCTGCCTTGACAAGTGGGATGACTGCAGAAAAATAAAAGAGGAAGTGGGGCCTGCAGCCACCCTCCTAAAGAGGAAGTTGACACTTCTAAGAGGGATCAGCATGGGGAGACTGAGGCAAAGGTGACAATTTTCACTTGAGACTTTTCCTAAGGACAATTTTGCCATGCATTATGCAATTTTGTGGCAGGATGGATCAAAAGTCAGACCGAGGAGAGTGCCATCACAGACTGACAATCAAACGTATCAGCCCAACAAGTCAACCGAATGACAATCCACACAGAAAGACTTCCATCCCCTTCTTTGTGGGCTAAGTGCTGCATTGTCAATGATCACTACAGAGACCGTTTCAAATTTAGTTATTTAACTTGATTATTGTTTTTATTATTCACTGGTTTCAGCAATTCTTCATATTTCTTCAACTAACACTTTGAATCTGCTTTCAAAAGGTATCAATCCAGCTCTTCTGCACAGCCCTACTGCAGGAAATTCAATGGCAGAAGTGCGAGCATGACTCACAAACTCAGTTAAAACTGGGGCTGGATTCTCTGGAAAAGACATTATGACATTAAAGGAGAACTCCGGTGAATTTTTAAGTTAATCTTGATCGTTTTACCTTTGTGAGTACTGTCTATAGAAAAAAAAAAACGAACCGGATTGGTGCTTGAAACGCGGTGCTGTTACAGTTAATGCCCAGAGCTCCCATTCAGCTAAAACGGCAGTTATGGGGGCATAAACCTAAAGAGTTTCTTTGTGCCTCTTAACAGACACAAAATGCAATTAAAATGTCCTTCCAACATGAACAGGGCCCTTACATGACAACAAGATGCGTTTAGCAACTTAGCCATTGTTTAAACTCACCTAAATAGTGCTTTAGACGGCTAGCTGTAGTCTCGCGCTGAAGTCCCGTGGGAACTCAGTTGTAGCCGGAACACGACGCTCCTCCCACCTGCACTATGTGCGCGATTTTTCCCCCAAAACCACTTCAGCGGAAATCCCGCCCTGCAGCTGATTTAATTGGTTTAGGTTACAGTGACGGGTAGGTTTAGGGATCAGTGTTTGGTGTAGGCAATCTGTAATCGACATGGCCAATGAAAACCTTAGACTAGTGTTTAAAGCATTTGAAGGACATTTGTTGAAATCGGTCTGTCGATTTTTGCCGCGCAGCAAGCTAGCTAGAGTATAGGATTAGCACCCAGCTGACGTTGATGTGTAAACGCGCTAGGGTATAGGGTTAGACTCGGCCGACGTCGACTGTAGACGTGTTATATTTTATAAGACATAGTTAGGTTTAGGGAAAAATCTACCACAGTTCATAGAGTGTTTTTACCATGTTGCTATGTGGTTGCTAGGATGTTCGATGTTCGTAGGTGGATTTTAACATGTGAAAAATCCAATAGACAACCCGGAACACACTTTTTGCAAAGCATTCTAGCCCTTAAAATTCCACATGTCACTTGGGAGGGCAAGAACAGCCTAATTAGAAAAAGAGGGACAGGTAAATCAATTTAGTCTCTGCAATATTACCAGTTACACAGAACACCTTGGGCAAGATCAAATGAAGTTATGCAAAGGTACGCAAGGACACAAGGAGCAACTGTACAAGCCAATAGGGTTTGCATGCAAATTCTCAAACTTTTAATTAACTCTCACAGCGTAACGGCTGGAGTCACCCTCATGAGTCATGCTTTACGTACAAAAAGACCAAACTTGAAAACCTCCACTTAATTTGTCTTTCGCTGCATATATGCATGATAGCATAAGTGCATCTTGGCCTCCCCCACCTTCCTGCATCCAATTCATCACGATAAAGGAACGGCAGCCAAAATGCAGTCAAACAGTGCGTGTAAACCAGCCCTTGATCTTAAAACTCATTCATCACGCCACCAACATTAAAACGCGTCCACATATCCAGGTCTCAAAACCGCAGTTTCTGCAAAGCCTTTTCTGTGCTGAAAGCAATCTCACAGGCTGGATGCTAGATACCCATGGGAAAGAAAAATCTAAATGAGATCCCTTTAATATCTCAATTGTTTTTCATACGCGGCAAGGAATAAGACCTCAGTAATCTCACGTTTCTTTTCTAATTCAATGTATATGTAAATAAAATACGTCTGCAATCAAATGTCAAATCTCCCAAGGTCAAATGATCTGAGCTATACTATCCACATTCATTTGATAACTCATTTGTGTCTAAACAAATTGAAGAGAAACCACTGAAAAAAGAAGAAAAAAGAAGAAGCTTGCTTATAAAATTTGTCACAGCTCAGACAGTTTGGTTCTGATGGTAGACTTTCATTGAGATCTCTTTTGAAACTCTACAGGAAACAGATGATAGGTCTTCATCTCAGGAGAAACATCATAAGACTTCATCAAAAATCTTCATTTGCTTTCCAATTCATGTCATTGCTGCCTTAGAGAAAGAAGTGAGATACAACAGCGATCTTATTTTCTCGTACTGCATTATCCTAAGCTATGAAAGAGCAATATCTGAGCAACACAATTGTCCTCTTTGTAGACGGATTTGATCTGTTATGTCAAGATTATGTACTCTCTCATGCAATTACTTTCACTGCATACAATAAACTACAACCATAACTTAAAGTACATACAGCATCAACAGAGCCCTGCAGAAAATACCACTGTAACGGTGGCCAACTTTTCAGCTCTAATCCCATCTGTGATTTGTTTCTGTGCGAGCAGGAAAAAAAAAAACAGCCAATCCCAAAACAGCAGTGCTAATCTCACACAAAGATAATCTGACACAAAATTGAACAGCTCTGAAGTAATCCCATCACATTCAAATAGGAGCCCACGTGCAACAGTCACAAAAGAGATTTCACATCTAAAGATTATTTTTACTATTATTCCTCCTATCAAACTTAATGATATTTCCATTACCCACATTTTAATTTCCCCGGACAGCACAGGTCATAACCGAGAAACTGTCTTCACATTTTTTGGCAATCAAGACCAAGACCAATCAAGACCAAGACACAGATACGGCTACTTCCTGCATCCATTTCTCATTCGCTGACATGTTTCTGTCTTTCTCTCCCCAGTTGTCTATTCTGACACCTTCTCCACTCTATTACCTGGGAAAGCTCTTAGGCATTTAATAAGGGACACTTGATGTGTCCAGATGTCTTTCAGTGTGTTGTGGACGGTAACGCGAGACAGGTAGAGAGAACGAGAGGAGGGGGATTGAGGAATTAGCTTTGGGTCTTATCCTTTATGTAGCGCTGTAATATTGCACTGAGGTACTTAACAGGAATGTGACAGTAAGTAGTTGTTCTTCGTGCTGTGCTATTATAATATTTCTTTACAGCTTGTTTAAGTGTGCCAGTGTGGGACAATGGTATCATAACTGAGTGACGGATACTGCAACATAACATGTTACTGACATGACAGTTAAATTCTGCTAAATATTATGGCATTCACGGCAGTCGCAGTGCAGATACTGCTTTAAAAACAAAACAAACACATTTGCAAAGATTAAATCTCACACTATCAAAAATCTAAAGAAAATGAAAATCTAGAATATAATTTAAAAACATTTGAAATTAAATTATGGATACAAAAATATTAGATTAATTATTGCATTATGTAATAATTATTATTTATTAAATACATAAATACATATACATAATGAATTAAAGAAAGAAAATAATGAAAATAATGAAATTTTGTTTTCATTGCATTCTTTTTTTTCATTTACACTTTTCTCAATATTATGCGAACTGAACTGGCAATGACATCACTGTATTCTGCAGAACTGCTTTATAGATTAAATTAACTAATTTAATAATTTATTAACTTTACAATGGAACTGAATCAACACTGAACTGACTTTCTGTTAGATCTGCTGTACAGCCGAAATTAACTCTGTTTGCATCATTGAATTATTTTCCTGTTATTATCACTGTAAAGCTGCTTTGAAACAATTAGTATTGTATAAAGCGCCACATAAATAAAGCTGACTTAATTTGACTTGACTTTTATGACCATTAAGCACAGTCAGTAGCTTACTGTATTACATAAAAAAAATCGAATTACTGTAACAAAGTATTTAGACATGTACATTTGCAACAATTATAGTTGTTTGATTAAACTAAAATTATGCTGATTGTAAAAAAAACAAAACAAAAAAAACGTGTCCTCACAGGATGATTTTCAAGTATTACAGCAATGAGAATTTTTTTTACCTATTTATTTTTTACGCATTATAATGATAATTGTATTGGGGTGCTTAATTGTTATGATGCTAGCAATTTTAATAGCCTTAAAAAATATGCTCAATTTTCTTTTCACAACATATCTCTCTTCTTACCGTTTGTCTTTTTTCAGGGTGACATATTGTAATAGTCTGGGAGTATATTGCTTTAAGACCCATGTTTGGGGTGTCCCGAGCCCTGAATTCAGGGAGAGAGTGGAAGAGGTGAACACATGCTGCGCCACTCGCAAAACCAAATATGTATTCATCCCTTTACAGAAAACAGTGTCATGTTAATATGATGCACTGTATAGGTTACAATAAGAACTATAGTCTTTTCATTGTGAGGCTCATCCAAACATTTCTGCTAAATGTGTTTTATTTATTTTGATCAAGCTTTACTCTTAGCAGTCAGTGTAATAAATGTCAGCAGAATAAGGCTGAGCTGACCGAGTTGAGCGAACAGCACACCTGTGAGGCGTAGAAGTGAACATCCACCTACATCATCTGCACAGTAAACAGCCATAAAGACACTACGACATCAAGCCATTATGATGACAATACTCATATTCTGAATACGAGCATCACATTTGTTCGATATTCACTCTTACACACTTCCTTTTTTTTGCTTTTAGCATCATTTCATTTCATCAAGCCATACTTGAATGAATGACTCTTCCATGCTGGGCGATGACTGGAAAAGGAAGGGGGCGGGGTATTATTTATGATCTGATTATGATTGTTTATGATGGGGACAACCATCTGTGCTCTCAATAATTACAGAATGATTTTAAAGGCATCTAATGGAAGGATATTCTTTCTTTCCTGAAATTTCAATAGAAAGAAGGGGCCAGCAAAACAAGCAACAGTTATGAGACTACAATAAGGCATATGCACTCCAAGGTACATGAATGACTGCATAAAATCAAACAGTAAATCACAGCTTTCCACTATGACAGCATATTTTGCTCTGAAGAATCAATCAAAGTCTACAGTTTTTTTTTTCTTCTCTATTTCTCCTGAAGGATGCAAGAACTGACAGCATTCTTGATGCATAACTGCAGATTTTTACTAAACAAATGTAGTTATTTGCATCCCATGTAGTGGATTATTAAGTGCTATATTCCTAAAATGAGATCTGCATTTACTCAATCTGATACACAAGGACACACATGAGGCAGCACCGATTCTCTCCAACAGATGCCAGTTATCCATGAGAATATATCTATGAGCTTCAGAGAATCCAGTCAGGGCAACAAAACATCTGATAGAGAAAAGCCTGTTGATCATATACAAGCACAACACCCGCGCAAAATGTAATATGCTGCAATAAATGCTGGTCAATATGATGTATTCACAGGTTTGCATGATGAAAGTTGCGTGCTATCAAGGACACACTCAAATATGCTTCAATCATTTGCCTTGAACACATGCACACTCTTATAAAACCCACAGCAAAGCTATTTTAATAAACGATCTTGTGGTGTGAACCGCAGGCTTTTTATATATATACCTCATATCGTCACAGTACTGCCAACTGTATTCAAAAAGCCAACAGATCACAGGAAACCAACCTTACTAAATGTAAGGATTTATTTAGAGCCATGCAAATCAACGGAAACATACCCATCTCTGCGTAAATGTCGCGTTTTTTGCAGGTTTTACAGCCCTTCGATGTGCGATCCCAGACTCCGCATGGCACCGTCTTCAAACACACTCAGAAAGAAGCACCTGCCCAAAGCTGCGGTGCCCGAGATGTTGGCGAGGTTCGGAAAACTCCAGCAACAGCAGCGTTATTTCAATCCCGCAGTTGCGCCGCTGCGCAACATGTCCAAGTGAACAACGGAGAAATCCTAAGAGCTCTCCCCAGCGTAAGGGACAAACATTGAGGTTTACTTATATGACAGCGTCCAAAAAGAACATTCCCAGAGCGTATGTATGCGTATCAGCTATATCCTTCACATTAAAATATCCTCCACTTGATTAGAAAGTTTGGAGAGATTTGCGCAAAAGCGCACCATCGGATGTTCTGTAGGTGCGCAGCTAGGAAGAAAACCTAGCGGGGAATGCAAACATCTTTCTTATGTCCTGTAAAGGAAGGAAAAAAAAATAATCTGTGCGCAGGATGAGTGATGTATTCCTGATATCTGCTGATATTACGGGAGCTCAGAGATGGTGCTGTAAGCCACATTCAGTTCGCCATGCTTTCTCCGAACATCTGTCAAAAACAGAAGCAGGTTTTTAAGAGGAGTGTGTGAGTGTGATTGCACTCAGCACTGGTGCAGTCATCTTCTTTTGCAAGTGCTATGCATCGGATTGCCCTCTTCTGGTGGCAAAAGGAGACATGCGTCGCCCATTCAGAGCATTTCCCGTAAAAAAAAAGAAAAAAGAAAAAGTAAGGCTAAGTATTCTTGAGCGAGTCTTTGAAATTACGACATAACATATAAACATGCGGTAATTGCATTTGTAGGGATACACATGATTCAGTTATGTCTTAGAAGCATAAATATAAGGTCTAATATATAGCATTTATAGCATTTATTCCGTAATGCTTCTTTTAAAAATAGTAATTAATATTAGATTACATAACCCAATTAGTAGGCTACTTGAAAAAAAAAAAATCCACTATATATTTATGGTAGCTTGGTTACAGTGTGGTTTATACACATTACATTACATACTTGCATACTTTAGATTTATTGTTGTATTAATGTATAGCTGATTTACCCCCTCATAAACCAGTTCTGAAGTAATATTTGAACACTATATTTTGGCAAGAATAATAATAATAATAATAATAATAATAATAATAATAATATTTCATTAGATAACAAAAAAAGTAAAAAAGTTCCCCAAAACAAGTTTGTTAGATTTCAAATGAGATATAACGTTCAGAATAAAGACAAGTATGGTTCATGTCCATAGTTAAAGGTGATTAATGTCAACATGAAATCAAATTATTATGCAGATGCAACTTGCTTTGATATTTCATTACCCACTGCAAATTACAGTCATACATTTTTAAGCGTGATTTTCGTGTCCATTTTTTTTTTTTTTTTTTTTTTTTTGTGGTCACTGTAGAGCATGAACAAGGGTGCATCCATCTGGAAGGACAAAAACTATTGCCAAGCAACACTGAGACCTTTATCCATTGTGACATCAGCTTGCAAAAGAGGGCAAGAGGTCTGTTTTCAAAACCACTGCCCGTCTGTAACATATCTGAAAATCATTTGATATTAAACACTAGAAGCAAATACTCTAAATGCAAGCAAGCTAAACATGGGAAAAATCATCTTTAAAGGGTTCAGTGGTTTACATAAACAGTTCATTTCTGTTTGTAAGCCATTTTAACAAACATACCACTCACCTTATCAAGCAGTTCAAGAGAATATGACCTCCTAATGTCATTCTGCTTTAGGGTCAACACCATAATTTCCAAAGTGGCTGTTTGTATCTCCCCCGTACGGTCCATCTAATTAGAGATAATGGACACTTGAGCTCATATCTGTAATATGCTGCATTTGGCTCCAGAAAATACAGCTGGGAAGCACCAATCTTGCCAAATCCACTGCTCAGCAACAGGCTGGATTGTGAGGGACTCTGTCCATCGCTATTGAAGATACAGATGGTTAAGGACAATAAGGCAACAGCCGGTTCAGGCCTCTGTGGAATAGACTGTTTGTGTGTTGTTTGTGCGTTCAGACTCACAGAAGGCTGAATTCTGTTGTGATGATGAGCTCTGGACACACTGCGGTGATGCACGGAAAACAAATTTTCAATCTTCATGGGTGGTGAGCACAATAAGAATTATTTGAGCAAACAAGAAGGGAATTTAGAGCATTCAGATATAAATTAGACTAAATAACCTCAATAAATAAACTTTCTTTCATACTAAAAATAAGAAATACTGGGATAAAACATTTATAGTTTGGATATAAACACTGATGTCTACCGTAGCAATCAAATTGTATTTTCAGAATCAATCGAGAATCGTGATGTCTATTGAAAAAAAAAAAGGGAAAAAAAGAAAAAGATTCACAATTAATCCAGAATTGAAAAAAAGTAACTATTCCAACTTGAAAAAGTAATCAAAATTTATTTTTTATTAAAAAGTGAACAATTCCTTAAACATTCCGTTACACATTATTGACCACTTTGAATTAAATTGCATATCTTTCTTAATAGCAATGCCACGGTCATGCATGGGTCAGATTCATAAATTGCACAGAGGGAATGCATAAATTGTAGGGGGAAAAAAAAGAAAGAGTGTAGCTTGAACGCAAAGTACCTTTGGATAAAAATGTCTGCCAAATGCACAGATGTAAACTTCTGATAAAACTAAATTGAATGAATGAATGAATACAATAAAATAAATGTTGTTCTGTGGAGTAACACTGACCCCATTTGGGTTTAGTTCTTATATATTTGGATGAGATGAATGTTTTGAGTTGACTCAACTAAAAATATATTGTTAGCTGCAACACTTTGTAGTCAAACTGTTAAATCCAAACATAAAGATATTGTATGTTTTTTTTTAAACATTTGTTTTGAAGTTACAAGACAGAATATGAACATGATAAAGGTGTAGATTATTTAGACCTGCCTTAACTATAATGAAGCTGCCATATTCATACTAATCTGTCTGTTTCCCAGAGTGATATCTGTATTTGAATAGATATACCAACTACCTCAGTTGCATTTATGCTTCTTCAAGCATTACACAGCCTGATAATTGGATCTGCCTTTATTCATCCGGATAAAAGAATCTTCATTGCGAAAAATGTCTTACTGCCAACCAATGTCTTAGTTTTTTATCGTGCAGACTGTTTATCTGGAAATGGTGAAAAAAGAGTGTGTCCAAATTGCATGTAAAAAAGTATTTTTCAAGCCAGTCTGCAGAACAAAAATGGAAAATTGAAAAGACGACCACTAATGATCACACTATTTTCCTCACAGACAGATTTTTTTTATTACGAATTCGAATCAGATTTATGATTATACCTTTGCACCGACTAATTCAGCTGCGGTATTCAGCCATCAGCATGACACGTCCATTTTGTGAGCTGCATGAAAAATCCTCCAAGGTTACAACAGAAAATGGAATTTGCTCAATGGTATCGCACACCAATTAACCTTATTGTACTAATAAGGATGTTGCTGGAGCTGCATCACCGGCCACCCATAAAGCCAGTGTAGGAAAGCACCAGTCATTAAGAAAGGTGTTAAAAAGGCCAGTGGACTTAGAAGTTAGAAGAAAAAAGAAAAAAAAAAAAACTGTGAAAGGTTAGGTTGGAAAACATGAGCCATGGTCAGATATCATGGAAGCCAGTCATCAATTTATTTATTTTTAATCTCAAATAATGTTAGCATTATTAGATGAAAAGTTTAAAGGGAAAGTGCACCCAAAAATTTTAATTCTCTCATTATTTACCTAAACCCGATTCCTTTCTTTCTTCAGATAAACTCAAGCGAAGATTTTTAGGAAAATAATCCATCTCTGCGAGTCCATATAATGCCACTGAATGGCTGCTGCTCGGATGGCACTTGAAAAACCACACAGAGTGATATAAATCATTTCTTCCAGTCTATCTTCTTATGAGTGTATGACAATAGATTGGAATATTGCATGTCAAAGATTGTAGAAAAGGTAGTTCTGTCACAGTTGATGTAATTTTTTAGGAAAGAATGAGGTCCTAGATAAATTTCAATCTGGTTTTAGGGTAGCTCACAAAACAGAGTCTGAACTTTTAAGAGTTGTAAATGATCTTCGTATAATCAGAGATTCAGGTAATTCGGCAGCCCTGATTTGATTGGACTTGAGTGCAGAATTTGACACAACAGACCATGTGATTCTCATTAATATAATGTGGTTGGGATCCATCTCTCTATTCCTAATACGACCTTTCCAAGTCATAGGGCTGGAGCCTATCCAAGTTTCTTAGGCCAGGGGCAGGGGAAAGCACACTGAATAGAGGGCCAGTCCATCACAAGGCTCTGCTTGGGATCCATTGGAGGGTTTTTAAAGTGGTTCAATTAGGATCTTGCTATAACAGATCAGGGAAGTTTGGTGACTTTGTTTCTTTTACCTGTGGGGTTCCCCAGGGATCTGTCATTGGACCTATTTTATGTTAAATATGCGTTCATATGCATCAGTGATGGCATGAGGGTGAGTACATTTTTCTTTTTGGGTGAATTATCCCTTTAAGAAAAAGAAAAAAAAAAAAGAAAAAAAGTGATTCCATAGATACGAATGGATGTTTTGAATGGCAATATGACGCATGTACAACATATACAATGAACGTACAGCCAAAAACTTGTACAGTAAACTGTATTAGACCTCTGGAATTATACACATTCAGCGAGGGAACAGCAGACGGTCCTTTCGTTTCAGGCCCAATGTCGGACGGGAGGAATATAAGAACACAGATTACAAGGATGTTTTCAAAGGTCCGTAAGGTCGTTTCAAGAAACCTGCTTTTAGTGAATCCAACACAAAATTCATTCTGGACAAACAAACTATTGCCATTTCTGTCCAGGTGTGTTATCTGTGTTTATATATGCCTGACAAGTAAATGCCAAAATAAGGTTCTGCACAGCAGGCACCGGATCCGCCATGGCAGCCATTTAACGCTCCCTCCCTTTCCTACCAGCTGTCAGAAGGACCCACGCGCTCCGACTCCCTCAGTCGTGAAGATACATTCAGAATAAGCGAAGTGTTTGCGCGAGGTTAAAATGAGCGCGCTCGGCTGTCAGAGTGCAGGGCTCCGTGAGGCAGTTCTGGGTGAAATGCTTTGCTTTACTGTATTCCTCTCCACCGGGGCCCAAAAGGCCCTTCCTCCTGCTGTCATTCTGCGTCCGATGGGTTTGCCCAGAGGGCCTGACATCTCACAAACATAAACAAGCAAAGGATGACACTGATAATCAACAGAAAACAAAGAGGAGGAATACAACCACTGCAAATGCTCTTGGAGCGGAAACATACTCAACAAGCGTGGGTTTCTTCAACTACAGGCACATTTACATTTATGCTATTGGCAGACGCGTTTTTTAAAAACGACTTACATTGCATTCAAGTTATACATTTTATTACTTAATGCATTTTAGTTCATGCATTATCAGGTCATCATTTCCAGTTCATGATATGAATTTTATTCTGATTTTACACTTCTCTTTATCTTTACGTTATATGGTCACATTAAAACAGCCTTAGAAACATTTTACCATGCCTTAAACAAATAGTTTAGCTACTTTTCAAATGCATTTTGTCTCAATATTGCCTCTAATAAAGTTTTTTTTTCTCTAAAAGTTCATGCACTTGCACTTGCATAACAATGTCAGTGAAGAACTTAATATGTTGAAATGAACTTGATTTGAAGAAATATTAGACATGTGAGAGTGATAAGATTGAAAAAAAATTGAAGGTAAAATCATATTAATTAGTATTTTTGTACATAGTATTTTTGTGCATCATTTCCAATCAACTGTACTGTAAGTTTGTACAATTATGCAAAAGTGTGAAAATATGATTTCATTGCTTTTATATAGAATGAATGAATGGAGGATTGAACGAGGCATTTATATAGTGCTTTCATATGTACTACGGTACACCCAAAACACTTCACAATCATATCAGGGGATCTCTCCTCAACCACCACCATTAGGATTAAATACGACAACACTTTATTTTGATGACTACTTCTACTAACTATAAGTAACTTTGCAAAAATATGTCAACTAGCAGTCATTAGAGTATTAGTATGTCTGATTAATATCTGCTAACACTTAAATGTGCTATTGCACTTAATGTGCTTCTGAAATTGTTGTTTGGATGATTTTATTGGACGTTCAAATTTGACTTTTAAATGAGCAAAGTCTCTACACGCTGAATCTCTGGATCAATATAACATGTGACTGTTTATTAAATACAGCAAAATATCATATTTAATTGCTGGCACATAACTTAATATCCATGAACTAACCCGTCACCACATTAAAATCAGCACGTCTGCGCACACACACAGCAGTACTTTTTAAAACAAAGTGACGCCCATGGTTTCCGGCCTTCTGCTTTGCACAGGAAGCTGTCACTGGCCAAGGCTAATGGAGCGTGAGGACTGAGATGGCTCACACAGGCTCGACACAGACCGGTGTGTGGGCTCACTACCGCATTGTAGAGAGAAGCAGAGCTAGAGAGCAAGAGAAACAGGTGCACTGCGCTCGTGTTCCTATGTGGCTCGTGTTCTAATTGTGGAATATGATAGCTGTAAGCAAAAGCTGTGAAATGTAGGAAATGTTCGGAGCATCAATTGCATTTACAGCGACTCCAGCCACACAGTAAATTAAAACATTCACACCACAAACAAGTATTTAGTGAACAAATACTGCAGCTGCTGTCTGTCAGCCTACTAAATAAAAAAAATGAGAATGAGTTTTTCAATCTTTCCACCATATTCTGCATGTGACAATTTGGTTTATGCACAAGAGATGTTCTTCTACATCTTCACACTAGAATTATGTTGCCAATAGATTAAATTAAAAGGGGATGGTGCATCACTAGGACAGTGAAGACAGACACTAGGGGTTTAGTCATGCAAACAAAAGCTGAGAGAATGTGAATATTTGCAACCATTTTAGATAACCATCAAGTGGCCCATCAAAACTTCCTCTCCAAAGTCTCCTGCTTTTGACACGTTTCTCCTCGAATTACTCCAAGATGAGCTAACACATTCATGTTACAGTATAGCTCTATACATCACAGAATTTCAACCTGCTTTGTATTATTACATTGTCGGTAGTATGTAAATGAGCAATGTTTACCCGTTCTCCATGTTACCTGGACCGAGACATTCACGTTTATTAGTTAGCAAAATGCATCATCTGGTGGACTTTCGACAGCTCCAAGGCTTTCGTGAAAACTACAGATCGTTCTTCCGCATTTTTGTATCCCAGCCCACGGACAGTCGGATAAACAGGGATTTATTAACAAAACAGTTATTGTAAGGGTAAGTTGTAACTGAATACTATGGCAAAATCTTTTTGACCTGTACGCGACGGCTTTGCTTCGGATGGTTTGGCGGAACTGACAGAACGTCAATTTCTTAAATTTTTTCCCCTAGTTTGGGCCTAAAACACTCTATCTGTGGTCATCCAGTTTGAAAATGTTGACAACAATTTTGACGATTTTCCGTCGCAGAGTTTTCTCCGTATTTACGTTTCTTTGCAACCTTTAGTTCTGCCAGAAAGACTCGGGAGAATAAATACTTGTAACAGTTATGCATTTATTGACAGCCCAGCAAGCAATGTATGCAATAAAGTTCTTTGGCGTAGGCCCCGTCCGTAACTCGCAATCCGAGGGTACGGATTCAGCATTTCCTGCCTGAAGAATAAGGCAGGGGCGCAGCCGACCCCCTGTGAGGTATTGGAAGGGACCATCCTGGTGGTGGTGGGGAGGTTGATGGGGAAGGGACCATCGTAGGTGATAAGGAGATTAGAGGGAAGAACCCGTCTTGGTGGAGGGCAGAACCATCTTGGTGGTGGTGGGGTGGATGGTGGCGAGTGAAAGCATCAGCATCTGCGAACTCAGACAAGTGTAAGTACGGGTCTTTTATACTTCTTGTATTAGAACGTGATTGGATAGATGAGAAGGTAGTAAGTGACGCAACAATTGAGTCTTCCTGACAGAACTTTACGCTAAGCTTTCATTCTACAACACGCTGGATCCTTCACTGGAAACTGAAAATAACTCACACGGCTAAATGTTTACTCTTTGATTTCTTACACCTGGGAACAAGTCAACGCCATTATGGCTAAAAGTTCGCTAAGAATTATTTTCTTAACTCAAGGAGTTATTTGACTCTGGTAGGTGGGAGTGCTTGGATGGCAACATGCCCAGTGCATTATGGGTGTTTTCCTACCTATTTGGCAAAAGGGAAGACAACAGCTTTTTTCTTTGTTTTCTCTAGTCAGGTAGCACCGATTTAAATTTGTTTAACCTTTCTACTGTATAGGCAGCCATGTTTTATTAAAAGGCCACTTTGCCAGTGGTGAAGTACCCATTTATTTATTTTTAAACTAATCATCAGACTTAACAAGAAATTGATTCTTAAGGACATTAACTCTATTACATCACCTGAACTATGAATGAGCAACATCTGAGCAATAAAAGCTGTGCAGTTTAGCAGAATCTGCTAGATATGGACTTTTTCCCCCCTTATTCTGTCATTCTTCAAATGCTGTTATGCACTCGTTCATGCCATAAAATCAATAAATGTGACTGTAACTTTAAAATACACCAGCAGTGCCATGAAGAACAAGATTAATGTTAAGCATGCATGAAACACGTGCCCTCATGAACTCATTGGCTTTGTTGATTTTCCGCATGGCCCCTAAACATTGTGGGATATTTAGTGATTTCTGCATCATGTGTCTAATCAAACGACCCATCTAGTCTATTGACCTTTGGAGGGCTGCCATCTGCTCAATGATAATTAGACCCCTCCAATCTATCGCATCCTCTTAGCCCTCTTCATTCATTTATCAACTTGAGCCATGACATAACAAATAATTGCATATCAGCTATTATAATTATTGATGTGTTTGAAGGTCTAGGATATTTATTTAGAGCTTCATTTAATTAAGACTTCTAACAAAGGAATTAACTGAGCATGTTTGAGAAGTAGTGTTTTAATTGCTACATAAAAAAAATAAAATAAAAAATAAGTGATTACTCCCAAATAGCAAAATGCAAATGTGCTTAAAGAATGCCTGCACTGCAAAAAAAAAAAAAACATTAGTTTTTCAGAAAATATATCTAAACATCCATATAAGACAAGATATACAATACAATATACTTGAGAAAGTAAGAAATATATAGATAAAATACAATTTCATTTTAATTACTTTTTTATTTGAGAATCGAGGATATAAAATTTGACTGATAATCTGAAGACAGAATTTGTAAAAATTTGTATTGTTTTAACCACATTGAAAAATTATTTTCCATATTTTAAATGTAATAATAGGAAAAGCTAAGAAGATGACAAAGATTAAGACGATGGAGACGAAGAAGAAGACAAAGTAGACAAAGAAGACAAAGAAGAAGAAGAAGAAGAAGAAGGACAAAGTAAGTCAAGTCAAGTCAAGTTTATTTGTATAGCGCTTTTCACAATACAGATTGTATCAAAGCAGCTTCACAGTATTAAATTAAAATAATACAACAAAGTTTGTTTCAAGAGGAATTTATTGATTGATAAAATTTAATTAAATATCCCCAAAATATCCCCAACTGAGCAAGCCAAAGGCAACAGTGGCAAGGAACCGAAAAACTTCATCAAGTGACCTAATGGTGTCCTAAAACTCCATCGGGTGACCTAATGGAGAAAAAAAAAACCTTGGGAAAACCCAGGCTCAGTCGGGGGCCAGTTCTCCTCCGGCATTTATGAGCTAGAGGCCGGATTGTAGTTTGAACTGTAGGATTATATGAATGCCTGGCTGAAGAGATGCGACTTTAATCTAGTTTTAAACTGGGAGAGCGAAGTAGACGAAGATGACGAAGAGGATGAAGAAGATGAAGACAAAAAAGATGAAGGCGAAATATATATTGAAGAAGATGAAAAAGATGAAGACGAAAAATATGATGATGATGATAATGATGATGATGATGGTGATGAAGATGAAGATGGCGATGACGAAGAAGACAAAGATGAAAAAGTCAAAGACAAAGATGATGATGAAGACAACAAGTAATGAAAAAAATCGGCCAGCTCGAGGGGCGGCACCAATCATGCATTTGAAAATCTCACTGCACGCAATTGGATAACACTACGACCAATCACAACAAGCCCCATACGCTTAGCTACCAGCGGAGCTAACTGGTAGATTAGACTCTTGCCGTATCCGGTTGGCAAAACAGCAAAAACACCCTTCTTGCAAAGAAACGATTCGAGCACCGTCTTCTGTTCCCCTTAGATAAAAAGTCAAGTCTAACTCGTTCATTGTAGCGGCCAAAGCCGTTTCAAACAACTGGTGTTCCTCCATAGCCATCTTGCAATGTTTACTAATGACTTGGTCGTCACAGTGCTGTCATCTTCTGTTTAGCTCGCCTCTGGCCCGCCTATATCAGATAACCCGATGTGATTGGTGCAGCTCGGCTACAAGGGCATATTTAATGAGCATCATTACTCGACACCAGAGTGACTCGCTGAGCAAATTCAATTTGTGCTCTCACGAGAACTCTGGATTTCCAGGGTAGTTAAACTGCCCAATGGTCTTTAGAAAAATCCTCCAGCTCCTGCACATTCTTTGCTTCTCCATCATCTTCTGCATAGTTGACTCCTTACTAGCAGTGATTGTATGATTTTGAGATCCATCTTTTCACACTGGTGACAACTGAGGGACTCAAACACAACTATTACAAACGCTGCAAACATTCAGTGATGCTCAAGAATGCAACACGTTCCATAAAGAGCCAGGGCGATTAAATTGGTTTATACTACAGGGCCGTTGAATGCTTGAATCTGATTGGTTGACGAACGTTCTAAGGTGTGCATTATTTTCAGGGAAACGCACGGCTAAAGTAGTTCCAGGCAGGTCTTGACCGCATTACAGTTCCATATCACTTCGCGTAGTCAACTGTAATAACGGAAAATAGGATACAATTCATAACAAGAAAAAGCATTTCGCCCCGTGCGCTTGATCTGCAATTTTCAATGTCTAGCTTCACAATCAATAGAAACATGCAGTTTAATTTGAATAAATAAACTATAAAGTCCTATCTATAATCAATAGAAAATTAACCCGAATATAGGCTAAATAAATGGATAGTCCTGCAGCACGGATTTTTATTGCAGATAATTTAACAAATAAATAATTATTGATAGGCCTACTTGTTAAAAGGGCTTTGGGTTTCATTTATTTTGCTAGTCTACTGTCATCTGTCAATAATAGAAAAAAAAAAGAATTAACGAATTAATTAAAACGAATTGAATTAATGAATAATAATATTGACGCACATGCTTTTCTGTCTCATTATTGCAACATCTCTCTCTAATAACTGCATTAATAACTGCATAAAGCCGGGAACACACTTTAAGGCCGGTTATGAATGTAATTTGATACTTATGACTGATCATGCCCAAACGCGTGTTCAGCGCGTTCAGTCTGTGTTCAAAGTCGGTGTTTAAAATCTGCTGCAGTCGATCATGTCGATGAAACCAGTCAGAGAATGTGTCAGCTAGTCGTGTGTCCCCAGCATTAGTCTGCTATCAGCGGCTCAAACCTCCGTTACTAACTCTGAAATGACGTTTTGGAATTAGCAACGGAGGCATGGGATTAGATGCGTAAGAAATTAGTCCTACATATAAGAGCGTTTTAATGACAAAAACTTTACAAACGTCTTGAAATACATAATCTGAACAATGTTTCGAGGTGTGGTAACTGTAGTATAAGCGGAATAATTGACTTCAGGCCGTTGAATTATTAGAAAAATAATGCACACCCGAGGTGGTAATGCGGTCACCGTCGTGACCGCATTACCACCTCGGGTGTGCATTATTTTTCTAATAATTCAACGGCCTGTCGTCAATTATTCCTTACGTAAATTGTTCTTATTTTGTTCAAAAATTCATTATTTAATTTCTGCCCTTCAGAGGCTAAATAAGATATTAACATGTAAAAAAAAAAAAAAAAAAATTTTTTTTTTTAAAACACATCACCATCTTCTTGCTCAAAACTTTACCCCTGGCTCTTAATGCATCGTGTTGCATTCTTGAGCATTACCTTGCAGATTCTGAAAGATGTGACCAATCATAATGCAGATTTCCAACATTTTTGTCTGACAAACAAACCAAACCAGTCAGTGGATTTGAACTTGAAAAAATGTTGTGTATTGACATCTTTTTGCAGTTCTAATGTTCATTCATGTTTAAGTCGTGCAATAACTAAAATAGATGATCAGTTCACATGCTGCTTGAACTAAGGCGCTACACATTAAAGCGCCACAAAATGGTATTTATTGTGTGAATTTCACAAAAATTGCAACATTTTAAAGCGGAGACTTTATTTTATACCAAATTGAACCTGCTCTGTCTTGTCTGTTGGCACAATGTCAGTGTCCTCTTTGCTCAGCAATATATTTTTCACTGTGTGAGAGCACGTATAGAGTGAGAGCGGAATGCTTGTCGGACATAGCAACAGTAACTAAGAGGGGCGGGTCTTTGTGAAAGGTCAATTTCAAATCAATGAAATCTTTGTAGACTTGACCGGACTCGACTCGGATGTTAAGGACTCGGACTTGAACTCGGACTTGATTGGTAAGGACTTGGACTCGACAAAGGTGGACTCGGACCCAACACTAAAATTGTCATATGTCTGAGCATTCCAGTACAAGCGCATCTGAAGCGAATCAGTAAAGGAATGAAATCCCCCCCGTCCCTGCAGTCTCCTCAACTGACTCCAACCCAAAGAAAAGCGTCACTGTAGCAGGATAATGCTGTGTTTCTGTGCCCTCTGTGATTTCAGTGTTGTTCTAGCATGCGGGAACATCACATCCTTGATTACTGCCAGAGACAGTTTCTACGGGGACTATCAATCTCCCTGGCAACAGCACTAATGTGAGTATGTTTCTATGTTGCTCCTTGAACATTGCTTTCGCCGCACACCTCCTACAGTGGCAACACTCCCCTGACATATCTGGCTTTCCTGCGCAATCCGTAAAACTCAAGAAAAACAATGCATGATAAATAAAGAGAAAAGAAGTGAAATGAATAATTCACTGCGCAATAATGTATTGTTTTGATTGCTTGAGGAGACGTTTTTCAAGCAGAAAAAGTGCTCCTTTTTAACTTGGAAATAATGTTTATTTACATACACAAATAAATACTCCTCCTTGGTGCTAAATATTATTTTCTACCATCATACTATCATTATGAGCAGCAACAGCTCAAAAATATTTACAGGAACCAAAATAAGTAGATGTGGAAAATACTTTTTTTTTATATATATACATTACTCGTTAAATGTATTTTTGAAAAAAAGTCTCATGTATTTGATCAAAAATATAGTAAAACAGTGATATTGTGAAATATTATTACAATTTAAAATAACTGTTTTCTATTTAAACATATTGCAAAATGTTATTTATTCCAGAGATCATTACTCCAGTCTTCAATGTCACATGATCCTTCAGAAATCATATATGCTGATTTGCGGCTCAATTATTATTCGATATTAGTTAATAGAAAAAACAGTAATAGCTGTTATTATCATCATCAATAATTGTATGTTTCTTTACAAATAAAAACAATGATCCTTCTTGGTACTAAAATATTATTTTCAAACAATTTGACCACTTTAATGAACGCTTATTGCTCAAGTTGACTATCATTATGAGCAGAAATAGTTGAAAAAGTGGATCACTATTACTGATCCCTGAAGAAGAAGAAGAAGAAGAAGAAAAATGATAATAATGAAGATGAAGAAGATGATGGAGGAGGAGGAGG